>NW_027015738.1:0-11032 GCF_036934945.1 Oncorhynchus masou masou
GTTGGGATGGGATAGGGTTGGGATGGGATAGGATGGGATAGGGTTAGGATGGGATAGGGGTTGGGATGGGATAGGGTTGGGATGGGATAGGATGGGATGTGGATGGGATAGGGTTGGGATGGGATGGGATAGGGGTTGGGATAGATAGGTTGGATAGGATGGGATGGATAGGTTGGGATGGGATAGGATGGGGATAGGATAGGGTTGGGATGGGATAGGGTTGGGATGGGATAGGATGGGATAGGGATAGGGATGGGATAGGGTTGGGATGGGATAGGGTTGGGATGGGTTGATGGGATAGGTTAGGATTAGGGATGGGATGGGATAGGTTGGGATGGGATGGGATGGGATGGGATGGGATAGGGTTGATGGGATAGGGTTGGGATGGGGATAGGGTTGGGATGGGACTGGGATGGGATAGGGATATAGGATGGGATAGGGTAGGGATGGGATAGGGGGGATTAGGATGGGATAGGGTTGGGATGGGATAGGATGGGATAGGGTTGGGATGATAGGGATGGGATAGGGTTGGGATGGGATAGGGTTGGGATGGGATAGAGGATGGGATAGGGGGTTGGGATAGGGTTGGGATGGGATAGTGATGGGATAGGGTTGGGATAGGGTTAGGGATGGGATAGGGGATGGGATAGGGTTGGGATGGGATAGGGTTGGGATGGGATAGGGGTTGGGATAGGGTTGATGGGATAGGTTGGGATGGGATAGGATAGGATGGATAGGATGGATAGGGTTAGGAGGGATAGGGTTGGGATAGATAGGTTGGGATGGGATAGGGATGGGATAGGGTTAGGATGGGATAGGGTTGTGAAGATGGGATGGGATGGGATAGGGTTAAGATGGGATGGGAGGGATGGGGGATAGGGTTAAGATGGGATGGGTTAGGATAGGGAGGATGGGTTGGGATAGGGATGGGATAGGATAGGATGGGATGGGATAGGGTTGGGATAGGGTTGGGATGGGATAGGGTTGGGATGGGATAGGATGGGATAGGGTTGGGATGGGATAGGGTTGGGGATGGGATGGGTTGGGATGGGATAGGGTTGGGATGGGATAGGGTTGGGATGGGATAGGGTTGGGAAAGGGTTGGGATGGGATAGTGATGGGATGGGATAGGGTTGGGATGGGATAGTGTTGGGATGGGATAGATTGGGATGGGATGGGGTTGGGATGGGATAGGGTTGGGATGGGATAGGGTTGGGATGGGATAGGTTGGGATGGGATAGGGGTGGGATGGGATAGGGTTGGGATGGGATAGGATGGGATAGGATGGGATGGGATAGGGTTGGGATGGGATAGGGTTGGGATGGGATAGGGTTGGGATGGGATAGTGATGGGATGGGGAAGGGATAGGGTTGGGATGGGATAGGTTGGGATGGGATAGGGTTGGGATGGGATAGTGTTGGGATGGGATAGGGTTGGGATGGGATAGGGTTGGGATGGGATAGGGTTGGGATGGGATAGGGTTGGGATGGGATAGGGTTGGGATGGGATAGGATGGGATAGGGTTGGGATGGGATAGGGTTGGGATGGGATAGAGTTGGGATGGGATAGTGATGGGATAGGGTTGGGATGGGATAGGGTTGGGATGGGATAGGGTTGGGATGGGATAGGATGGGATAGGGTTGGGATGGGATATGGGATGGGATAGGGGTTGGGATGGGATAGAGGGTTGGGATGGGATTGGGTTGGGATGGGATAGGATGGGATAGGATGGGATAGGATAGTTAGGATGGGATAGGGTTAGGATGGGATAGGGTTGGGATGGATAGGGTTGGGATGGATAGGATGGGATGGGATAGGGTTGGGATGGGATAGGGATGGGATGGGATAGGGATGGGATAGGGTTAGGATGGGATAGGGTTGGGATGGGATAGGGTTAAGATAGGGTAGGATGGGATAGGGTTGGGATGGGATAGGGTTGGGATGGGGTTGGGATGGGATAGGGTTGGGATAGTGATGGGATGGGATAGGTTGGGATGGGATAGGGTTGGGATGGGATAGGGTTGGGATGGGATAGGGTTGATGTGGGGGTTGGGATGGGATGGGATGGGATAGGATGGGATAGGGTTGGGATAGGGTTGGGATAGGAGGGTTGGGATGGGATAGTGTTGGGGGATAGGGTTGGGATGGGATAGGGTTAGGATGGGATAGGGGGGATAGTGTTGGGATGGGATAGGGTTGGGATGGGATAGTGGGTTAGGGATGGGATAGGGTTGGGATAGGGTTGGGGGATGGGATAGATAGGGTAGGGATGGGATAGGGATGGGATAGGGATGGGATAGGGTTGGGATGGGATAGGGTTGGGATAGGGTTCAGATGGGATAGGGATGTGATAGGGTTGGGATAGGGTTGGGATGGGATAGGGTTGGGATAGGATAGGGTTGGGATAGGGTTGGGATGGGATAGTGTTGGGATAGGATAGGGATAGGGTTGGGATAGGGTTGGGATAGGGTTGGGATGGGATAGTGTTGGGATAGGATAGGGATAGGGTTGGGATGGGATAGGGTTGGGATGGGATAGGGTTGGGATGGGGTAGTGTTGGGATGGGAAAGGGTTGGGATGGGATAGGGTTGGGATGGGGTAGTGTTGGGATGGGATAGGGTTGGGATGGGATAGGGTTGGGATGGGATAGGGTTGGGATGGGATAGGGTTGGGATGGGATAGGGTTGGGATAGGGTTGGGATGGGATAGTGTTGGGATGGGATAGGGTTGGGATGGGATAGGGTTGGGATGGGATAGTGTTGGGATGGGATAGTGTTGGGATGGGAAAGGGTTGGGATGGGAAAGGGTTGGGATAGTGTTGGGATGGGATAGGGTTGGGATGGGATAGGGTTGGGATGGGATAGGGTTGGGATGGGATAGTGTTGGGATGGGATAGGGTTGGGATAGGGTTGGGATGGGATAGGGTTGGGAAAGGGTTGGGATGGGATAGTGTTGGGATGGGATAGGGTTGGGATGGGATAGAGTTGGGATGGGATATGGGATGGGATAGGGTTGGGATGGGATAGGGATGGGATGGGATAGGTTGGGATGGGATAGTGTTGGGATGGGATAGGGTTGGGATGGGATAGGGTTGGGATGGGATAGTGTTGGGATGGGATAGGTTGGGATGGGATAGGGTTGGGATGGGATAGTGTTGGGATGGGATAGGGTTGGGATGGGATAGGGATGGGACGGGATAGGGTTGGGATGGGATAGGGTTGGGACGGGGATAGGGTTGGGATAGGTTGGGACGGGATAGTGTTGGGATGGGATAGGGTTGGGATGGGATAGGGTTGGGATGGGATAGTGTTGGGATGGGGGTTGGGATGGGATAGGTGTTGGGATGGGATAGGGTTGGGATGGGATAGGGATGGGATAGGGTTGGGATGGGATAGGGTTGGATGGGATAGGGTTGGGATGGGATAGAGTTGGGATGGGATAGTGTTGGGATGGGATAGGGTTGGGATGGGATAGGGTTGGGATGGGATGGGATGGGATAGGGATGGGATAGGGTTGGGATGGGATAGGGTTGGGATGGGATAGATGGGATGGGATAGGTTGGGATAGGGTTGGGATGGGATAGGGATGGGATAGGGTTGGGATGGGATAGGGGGGATGGGATAGGGTTGGGATGGGATAGGATGGGATGGGATAGGGTTGGGATGGGATAGGGTTGGGATGGGATAGGGTTGGGATAGGGGGGATAGGGTTGGGATGGGATAGGGTTGGGATGGGATAGGGTTGGGATAGGGTTGGGATGGGATAGGTTAAGATAGGGTTGGGATGGGATAGAGTTGGGATGGGGTTTAGGGTTGGGATGGGATAGGGTTGGGATGGGATAGGGTTGGGATGGGATATGTTGGGATGGGATAGGGTTGGGATGGGATAGGGTTGGGATGGGATAGGGTTGGGATGGGATGGGATAGGGTTGGGATGGGATAGGGTTAGGATGGGATAGGGTTAAGATGGGATAGGGTTAAGATGGGATGGGATGGGATAGGGTTAAGATGGGATAGGATGGGGTAGGGTTGGGATGGGATAGGGTTGGGATGGGATAGTGTTGGGATGGGATAGGGTTGGGATGGGATAGGGTTAGGATGGGATAGGGTTGGGATGGGGTAGGGTTGGGATGGGATAGGGTTGGGATGGGATAGGGTTGGGATAGGATAGGGTTGGGATAGGGTTGGGATGGGATAGGGTTGGGATGGGATAGGATGGGATAGGGTTGGGATGGGATAGGGATGGGATAGGGATGGGATAGGGATGGGATAGGGTTGGGATGGGATAGGGTTGGGATGGGATAGGATGGGATAGGGTTGGGATAGGGTTGGGATAGGGATGGGATAGGGTTGGGATAGGGTTGGGATAGGATAGGGTTGGGATAGGGTTGGGATGGGATAGTGTTGGGATAGGATAGGGATGGGATGGGATAGGGTTGGGATAGGGTTGGGATGGGATAGTGTGGGATAGGAAGGGATAGGGTTGGGATGGGATAGGGTTGGGATGGGATAGGGTTGGGATGGGTAGTGTTGGGATGGAAAAGGGTTGGGATGGGATAGGGTTGGGATGGGATAGTGTTGGGATGGGATAGGGTTGGGATGGGATAGTGTTGGGATGGGATAGGGTTGGGATGGGATAGGGTTGGGAAAGGGTTGGGATGGGATAGTGTTGGGATGGGATAGGGTTGGGATGGGATAGGGTTGGGATGGGATAGTGTTGGGATGGGATAGGGGATGGGATAGGGTTGGGAAAGGGGATAGGTTGGGATGGGATAGGGTTGGGATGGGATAGGGTTGGGATGGGATAGTGTTGGGATGGGATAGGGTTGGGTTGGGATAGGGTTGGGATGGGATAGGGTTGGGAAAGGGTTGGGATGGGATAGTGTTGGGATGGGATAGGGTTGGGATGGGATAGGGTTGGGATGGGATAGGGTTGGGATGGGATAGTGTTGGGATGGGATAGGGTTGGGATGGGATAGGATGGGATAGATAGGGTTGGGATGGGATAGGTTGATAGGATGGGATAGAGTTGGGATGGGATAGGGTTGGGATGGGATAGGGTTGGGATGGGATAGGGTTGGGATGGGATAGGGTTGGGATGGGATAGGGTTGGGATGGGATAGGGTTGGGAGTGTTGGGATGGGATAGGGTTGGGACGGGATAGGTTGGGACGGGATAGTGTTGGGATGGGATAGGGTTGGGTTGGGATAGTTGGGATGGGATAGGGTTGGGATGGGATAGTGTTGGGATGGGATAGGGATGGGAGGGTTGGATGGGGATGGGATAGGGTTGGGTTGGGATAGGGTTGGGATGGGATAGTGTTGGGATGGGATAGGGTTGGGATGGGATAGGGTTGGGATGGGATAGTGTTTGGGATGGGATAGGGTTGGGATGGGATAGGGTTGGGATGGGATAGGGATGGGATAGGGATGGGATAGGGTTGGGATGGGATAGGGTTGGGATGGGATAGGGTTGGGATGGGATAGGGTTGGGATAGGGTTGATGGATAGGGTTGGGATGGGATAGGGTTGGGATGGGATAGGTTGGGATGGGATAGGGTTGGGATGGGATAGGGATAGGATGGGATAGGGTTGGATGGGATAGGGATGGGATGGGATAGGGTTGGGATAGGGATGGGATAGGGTTGGGATAGGGTTAGGATGGGATAGGGTTGGGATGGGGATGGGATAGGGTTGGGATAGGGTTGGGATGGGATAGTGTTAAGATAGGGTTGGGATGGGATAGAGTTGGGATGGGGTTGGGATAGTGTTGGGATGGGATAGTGTTGGGATGGGATAGTGTTGGGATGGGATAGGGTTGGGATGGGATAGGGATGGGATATGGGATAGGGTTGGGATGGGATGGGATAGGGTTGGGATGGGATAGGTTGGGATAGGGTGGGATGGGATAGTGTTGGGATAGGGTTGGGATAGTGTTGGGATAGGGTTGGGATAGGGGTGGGATGGGATAGTGTTGGGATGGGATAGTGTTGGGATGGGATAGTGTTAGGATGGGATAGGGTTGGGATGGGATAGTGTTGGGATGGGATAGGGTTGGGATGGGATAGGGTTGGGATAGGATAGGGTTGGGATAGGGTTGGGATGGGATAGGGTTGGGATGGATAGGCGGGATAGGATAGGGGTTGGGACGGGATAGGGATGGGATAGGGATGGGATAGGGTTGGGATGGGATAGGGTTGGGATAGGGGGGATGGGATAGGGATGGATAGGGTTGGGATAGGGTTGGGATGGGATAGTGTTGGGATAGGATAGGGTTGGGATATGGGATAGGGTTGGGATGGGATAGTGTTGGGGGATGGGATAGGGTTGGGATGGGATAGTGTTGATAGGATGGGATAGGGTTGGGATGGGATAGGGTTGGGGGGATAGGGTTGGGATGGGGTAGTGTTGGGATGGGAAAGGGTTGGGATGGGATGGGGTTGGGATGGGGTAGTGTGATGGGATAGGGTTGGGATGGGATAGGGTTGGGATGGGATAGGGTTGGGATGGGATAGGGTTGGGATGGGATAGGGTTGGGAAAGGGTTGGGGATGGGATAGTGTTGGGATGGGATAGGGTTGGGATGGGATAGGGTTGGGATAGTGTTGGGATGGGATAGGGTTGGGATGGGATAGGGTTGGGAAAGGTTGGGATGGGATAGTGTTGGGATGGGATAGGGTTGGGATGGGATAGGGTTGGGATGGGATAGGGTTGGGATGGGATAGGGTTGGGATGGGATAGGGTTGGGAGGGTTGGGATGGGATAGGGTTGGGATGGGATAGGGTTGGGATGGGATAGGGTTGGGATGGGATGGGGATGGGATAGGGTTGGGATGGGATAGGGTTGGGATGGGATAGGGTTGGGATGGGATAGGGTTGGGATGGGATAGTGTTGGGATGGGATAGTGTTGGGATGGGATAGTGTTGGGATGGGATAGTGTTGGGATGGGATAGGGTTGGGATGGGATAGTGTTGGGATGGGATAGGGTTGGGATGGGAGGGTTGGGATGGGATAGGGTTGGGATAGGGTTGGGACGGGATAGGGTTGGGATGGGATAGGGTTGGGATGGGATAGGGTTGGGACGGGATAGGGTTGGGATGGGATAGTGTTTGGGATAGTGTTGGGATGGGATAGTGTTGGGATGGGATAGGGTTTGGGATAGTGTTGGGATGGGATAGTGTTGGGATGGGATAGGGTTGGGATGGGATAGGGTTGGGAAAGGGTTGGGATGGGATAGTGTTGGGATGGGATAGGGTTGGGATGGGATAGAGTTGGGATGGGATAGTGTTGGGATAGGGATGGGATAGGGTTGGGATGGGATAGGGTTGGGGGGATAGGGATGGGATGGGATGGGATAGGGTTGGGATGGGATAGGTTGGGATGGGATAGTGTTGGGATAGGGTTGGGATGGGATAGGGATAGGGGGATAGGTTAGGATGGGATAGGGGATGGGATAGGGTTGGGATGGGATAGGGATGGGATGGGATAGGGTTAGGATGGGATAGGGGATGGATAGGATAGGGTTGGGATAGGGATGGGATAGGGTTGGGATAGGGTTAGGGATGGGATGGGATAGGGTTAGGTGGGATAGGGTTGGGATGGGATAGTGTTAAGATAGGATGGGATGGGATAGGGTTGGGATGGGGTTGGGATAGGGTTAAGATGGGATAGTGTTGGGATGGGATGTTGGAGGGATAGGGTTGGGATGGGATAGGGTTGGGATAGGATGGGATAGGGTTGGGATGGGGTAGTGTTGGGATGGGATAGGGTTGGGATGGGATAGGGTTGGGATAGGGGATGTAGTGTTGGGATGGGATAGGGTTGGGATGGGATAGGGTTGGGATATGGGATAGGGTTGGGATGGGATAGGGTTGGGATAGGATAGGGTTGGGATGGGATAGGGTTGGGATGGGATAGGGTTGGGATGGGATAGGGTTGGGATGGGATAGGGTTGATTGGGATGGGATAGGGATGGGATAGGGTTGGGATAGGGTTGGGATGGGATAGGGATGGGATGGGATAGGATGGGATAGGGTTGTTGGGATAGGGATGGGATAGGATGGGATGGGATGGGATGGGATGGGATGGGATAGGGTTAAGATGGGATGGGATGGGATAGGGTAAGATGGGTTGGGATAGGGTTGGGATGGGATAGGGTTGGGAAAGGGAGGGTTGGGATGGGATAGTGTTGGGATGGGATAGGGTTGGGATGGGATAGGAGAGGGATGGGATGGGATGGGGATAGGGTTGGGATGGGATAGTGTTGGGATGGGAAAGGGTTGGGATGGGATAGGGGTTGGGATGGGATAGTGTTGGGATGGGATAGTGTTGGGATGATAGTGTTGGGATGGGATAGGGTTGGGATGGGATAGGGGGATGGGATAGTGTTGGGATGGGATAGGGTTGGGGGCTGGGATAGGGATTGGGATGGGATAGTGTTGGGATGGGATAGGGTTGGGATGGGATAGGGTTGGGGATGGGATAGTGTTGGTGGGATAGGCTGATGGGATAGGTTGGGACGGGATAGTGTTGGGACGGGATAGGGTTGGGACGGGATAGGGTTGGGATGGGATAGTGTTGGGATGGGATAGTGTTGGGATGGGATAGGGTTGGGATGGGATAGGGTTGGGATGGGATAGTGTTGGGATGGGATAGTGTTGGGATGGGATAGGGTTGGGATGGGATAGGGTTGGGAAGGGTTGGGATGGGATAGTGTTGGGATGGGATAGGGTTGGGATGGGATAGAGTTGGGATGGGATAGTGTTGTTGGGATAGGGATGGGATAGGGTTGGGATGGGATAGGGGGTTGGGATGGGATAGGGATGGGATAAGGGTTGGGATGGGATAGGGTTGGGATGGGATAGGGTTGGGATGGGATAGGGTTGGGATGGGATAGGGTTGGGATGGGATAGGGTTGGGATAGGGTTGGGATGGGATAGGGATGGGATGGGATAGGGTTAGGATGGGATAGGGTTGATGGGATAGTGTTGGGATAGGGATGGGATAGGGTTGGGATGGGATAGGGATGGGATAGGGATGGGATAGGGTTGGGATAGGGATGGGATAGGGTTGGGATGGGATAGGTTGGGATAGGGTTGGGATGGGATGGGATTGGGATGGGGATGGGATAGGGTTGGGATGGGATAGGGATGGGATGGGATTGGGATGGGATAGGGTTGGGATGGGATAGAGTTGGGATGGGGTTGGGATAGTGTTGGGATGGGATAGTGTTGGGATGGGATAGTGTTGGGATGGGATAGGGTTGGGATGGGATAGGGATGGGATAGGGTTGGGATAGGGTTGGGATGGGATGGGATAGGGTTGGGATGGGATAGGGTTGGGATAGGGTTGGGATGGGATAGTGTTGGGATAGGGTTGGGATAGTGTTGGGATAGGGTTGGGATAGGGTTGGGATGGGATAGGGTTGGGATGGGATAGTGTTGGGATGGGATAGGGTTGGGATGGGATAGGGTTAGGATGGGATAGGGTTGGGATGGGGTAGGGTTGGGATGGGATAGGGTTGGGATGGGATAGGGTTGGGATGGGATAGGGTTGGGATAGGGTTGGGATGGGATAGGGTTGGGATGGGATAGGATGGGATAGGATAGGGATGGGATAGGGATGGGATAGGGATGGGATAGGGATGGGATAGGGTTGGGATGGGATAGGGTTGGGATAGGGTTGGGATGGGATAGGGTTGGGATAGGATAGGGTTGGGATAGGGTTGGGATGGGATAGTGTTGGGATAGGATAGGGATAGGGTTGGGATAGGGTTGGGATGGGATAGTGTTGGGATAGGATAGGGATAGGGTTGGGATGGGATAGTGTTGGGATAGGATAGGGATAGGGTTGGGATGGGATAGGGTTGGGATGGGATAGGGTTGGGATGGGGTAGTGTTGGGATGGGAAAGGGTTGGGATGGGATAGGGTTGGGATGGGGTAGTGTTGGGATGGGAAAGGGTTGGGATGGGATAGGGTTGGGATGGGATAGGGTTGGGATGGGATAGTGGACAGGATGGGATAGGGTTGGGAAAGGGTTGGGATGGGATAGTGTTGGGATGGGATAGGGTTGGGATGGGATAGGGTTGGGATATGGGATGGGATAGGGTTGGGATGGGATAGGGTTGGGATGGGATAGGGTTGGGATGGGAAGGGTTGGGATGGGATAGGGTTGTGGGATAGGGGGGATGGATATGGGATAGGGTTGGGATGGGATAGTGTTGGGATGGGATAGGGTTGGGTTGGGATAGGGTTGGGATGGGATAGGGTTGGGATAGGGTTGGGATGGGATAGTGTTGGGATGGGATAGGGTTGGGATGGGATAGGGTTGGGATGGGATAGGGTTGGGATGGGATAGGGTTGGGATGGGATAGTGTTGGGATGGGATAGTGTTGGGATGGGATAGGGTTGGGATGGGATAGTGTTGGGATGGGATAGTGTTGGGATGGGATAGTGTTGGGATGGGATAGGGTTGGGATGGGATAGGGTTGGGATGGGATAGTGTTGGGATGGGATAGGGTTGGGATGGGATAGGGTTGGGATGGGAAAGGTTGATGGGATAGGGTTGGGACGGGATAGGGTTGGGATGGGATAGGGTTGGGAGGGGATAGGGTTGGGACGGGATAGTGTTGGGATGGGATAGGGTTGGGATGGGATAGTGTTGGGATGGGATAGGGTTGGGACGGAAAGGGTTGGGACGGGATAGGGTTGGGACGTGGATAGGGGTTGGGGACGGGATAGGGTTGGGACGGATAGGGTTGGGACGGATAGGGTTGGACGGATAGGGTTGGGATGGGATAGTGTTGGGATGGGATAGAGTTGGGATGGGATAGTGTTGGGATAGGGATGGGATGGGATAGGGTTGGGATGGGATAGGGTTGGGATGGGATAGGGATGGGATGGGATAGGGATGGGATAGGGTTGGGATGGGATAGGGTTGGGATGGGATAGAGTTGGGATGGGATAGTGTTGGGATAGGGTTGGGATAGGGTTAGGATGGGATAGGGTTAGGATGGGATAGGGTTAGGATGGGATA
>NW_027015739.1:0-11029 GCF_036934945.1 Oncorhynchus masou masou
TACTACTGTACCATACTGCCTCACATAACACTATGATGTTGTTGATCTGGTACTATTGTACCATAATGCCTCACATAACACTATGTTGTTGATCTGGTACTATTGTACCATCCTTCTGCCTCACATAACACTATGATGTTGATCTGGTACTCATTGTACCATACTGCCTCACATAACACTATGATGTTGATCTGGTACTATTGTACCATAATGCCTCACATAACACTGATGTTGTTGATCTGGTACTACTGTACCATACTGCCTCACATAACACTATGATGTTGATCTAGTACTACTGTACCATCTGCCTCACATAACACTATGATGTTGTTGATCTAGTACTACTGTACCATACTGCCTCACATAACACTATGATGTTGATCTGGTACTACTGAACCATAATGCCTCACATAACACTATGATGTTGATCTAGTACTACTGTACCACTGCCTCACATAACACTATGATGTTGTTGATCTAGTACTACTGTACCATACATAACACTATGATGTTGTTGATCTAGTACTACTGTACCATACTGCCTCACATAACACTATGATGTTGTTGATCTGGTACTATTGTACCATAATGCCTCACATAAAACTATGATGTTGATCTGGTACTACTGTACCATAATGCCTCACATAACACTATATGTTGTTGATCTAGTACTACTGTACCATAATGCCTCACATAACACTATGATGTTGATCTGGTACTACTATACTGCCTCACATAACACATAATGTACTACTGTACCATATATAACACTATGATGTTGATCTAGTACTACTGTACCATACCCAAAACACATAACACTAAGGATGTAGTTGATCTAGTACTACTCGTACCACATAACACTATGATGTTGATCTGGTACTATTGTACCATAATGCCTCACATAACACTATGATGTTGATCTAGTACTACTGTACCATACTGCCTCACATAACACTATGATGTTGATCTAGTACTACTGTACCATCCTGCCTCACATAACACTATGAATTTGATCTAGTACTACTGTACCATAATGCCTCACATAACACTATGATGTTGTTGATCTAGTACTACTGTACCATACTGCCTCACATAACACTATGATGTTGATCTAGTACTACTGTACCATAATGCCTCACATAACACTATGATGTTGTTGATCTGGTACTACTGTACCATAATGCCTCACATAACACTATGATGTTGATCTAGTACTACTGTACCATAATGCCTCACATAACACTATGATGTTGTTGATCTAGTACTACTGTACCATAATGCCTCACATAACACTATGATGTTGATCTAGTACTACTGTACCATAATGCCTCACATAACACTATGATGTTGATCTGGTACTACTGTACCATAATGCCTCACATAACACTATGATGTTGATCTGGTACTACTGTACCATACTGCCTCACATAACACTATGATGTTGATCTAGTACTACTGTACCATCCTGAAACACATAACACTATGATGTTGATCTAGTACTACTGTACCATAATGCCTCACATAACACTATGATGTTGATCTAGTACTACTGTACCATAATGCCTCACATAACACTATGATGTTGATCTGGTACTACTGTACCATAATGCCTCACATAACACTATGATGTTGTTGATCTGGTACTACTGTACCATAATGCCTCACATAACACTATGATGTTGTTGATCTGGTACTACTGTACCATCCTGCCTCACATAACACTATGATGTTGTTGATCTGGTACTACTGTACCATAATGCCTCACATAACACTATGATGTTGTTGATCTAGTACTATACATACTGCCTCACATAACACTATGATGTTGTTGATCTAGTACTACTGTACCATACTGCCTCACATAACACTATGTTGTTGATCTAGTACTACTGTACCATACTGCCTCACATAACACTATGATTAGTTGATCTATGATGTTGTTGGTACTAATGTACCATACTGCCTCACATAACACTATGATGTTGTTGATCTAGTACTACTGTACCATAATGCCTCACATAACACTATGATGTTGTTGATCTAGTACTACTGTACCATACTGCCTCACATAACACTATGATGTTGTTGATCTAGTACTACTGTACCATCCTGAAACACATAACACTATGATGTTGTTGATCTAGTACTACTGTACCATAATGCCTCACATAACACTATGATGTTGTTGATCTAGTACTACTGTACCATACTGCCTCACATAACACTATGATGTTGTTGATCTGGTACTATTGTACCATAATGCCTCACATAACACTATGATGTTGTTGATCTAGTACTACTGTACCATACTGCCTCACATAACACTATGTTGTTGATCTAGTACTACTGTACCATAATGCCTCACATAACACTATGATGTTGATCTAGTACTACTGTACCATACTGCCTCACATAACACTATGATGTTGTTGATCTAGTACTACTGTACCATAATGCCTCACATAACACTATGATGTTGTTGATCTAGTACTACTGTACCATACTGCCTCACATAACACTATGTTGTTGTTGATCTGGTACAAGGCCTACCTTCAAACTCAGTTCCTCTTTGCTTGACATCATGGGAAGATCAAATAAAATCAGCCAAGACCTCAGACAAAAGTTGCAGACCTCCATCAGTCTGGTTCATCCTTGCGAACAATTTCCAAAAGCCTGAAGGTACCACGTTCATCTGTACAAACAATAGTACGCAAGTATAAACACCATGGGACCACGCAGCCTCCATACTGCTCAGGAATGAGACGCATTTTGTCTCCTAGAGATGAAAGTACTTTGGTGCAAAAAGTGCAAATCAATCCCAGAACAACAGCAAAGGACCTTGTGAAGATGCTGGAGAAAACAGGTACAAAAGTATCTATATCCACAGTAAAACGAGTCCTATATCGACATAACCTGAAAGGCCGCCCAGCAAGGAAGAAGCCATTGCTCCAAAACCATAAAAAAGCCAGACTACGGTTTGAAACTGCACATGGGAACAAAATCGTACTTTTTGGAGAAATGTCCTCTGGTCTGATGAAACAAAATAAACTGTTTGGCCATAATGACCATCGTTATGTTTGGAGGAAAAAGGGGATGCTTGCAAGCTGAAGAACAACATCCCAACTGTGAAGCACGGGGTGGCATCATGTTGTGGGTGTCTGGAGGGAGGGACTGGTGCACTTCACAAAATAGATGGCATCATGAGGATGGAATGTTATGTGGATATATTGAAGCAACATCTCAATACATCAGTCAGGAAGTTAAAGCTTGGTCATAAAATGAGTCTTCCAAATGGACAATGACCTTAACCATACTTCCAAAGTTGTGGCAAAACGGATTAAGGACAACAAAGTCAAGGTATTGGAGTGGCCATCAAAAATCCCTGACCTTAATCCCATAGAAAATGTGTGGGCAGTACTGAAAAAGTGTGTGCGAGCAAGGAGGCCTACAAACCTGACTCAGTTACACCAGCTCTGTTAGGAGGAATGGGCCAAAATTCACCCAACTTATTGCGGGAAGCTTGTGGAAGTCTTCCTGAAACAGTTTGACCCAAGTTAAACAATTTAAAGAGAATGCTACCAAATACTAATTGAGTGTATGTAAACTTCTGACCCACTGGGAATGTTTTGAAAGAAATAAAATCTGAAATAAATCACTCTCTACTATTATTGACATTTCACATTCTAAAAAAAAGAGGTGATCTAACTGACCTAAAACAGGAATTGTTACTAGGATTAAATGTCAGGAATTGTGAAAGGTGAGTTCAAATGTATTTGGCTAAGGCGATGTAAACTTCTGACTTCAACTGTATATTGATGGTGGTTTAATCCATATGTATAAGCCGTCATATTGATATGATGGTTTAATCAATTTTATATTAATGGTGGATTTAATCAATTTTATATTGAAGATGGTTTAATCCAATTTTATATTGATGGTGGTTTTAATCTATATGTATATTGATGATGGTTTAATCAATTTTTATATTGATGGTGGTTTAATCCAATTTTATATGATGGTGGTTTAAACCGCTAACTATTGATAGTGGTTTAACCATGTGTATATTGATGGTGGTTTTAATGTGTTATGATGGTGGTTTTAATATGTGCATATTGATGGTGATTTAAACCATATGTATATTGATGGTGATTTAAACCATATGTATATTGATGGTGGTTTTAATCTATATGTATATTGATAGGTAGTTTTAATCTATATGTATATTGATGGTGGTTTAAACCATATGTGTATATTGATGGTGGTTTAATCCATATGTATAGTGATGGTGGTTTAAACCATATGATAGGGAGAACACAGAGTTTAAACCATATGTATGTCGATAAGTGGTTTAATCCATATGTATAGTCATGGTGGTTTAAACCATAATAAATGGGAGAACTCACCAGAGTTTACAGTAGCATCGTTAGCCTGTCTACAAAGCAGACAGATTAAACATGGAGTGCAAAATTATTCTTAAGTTAATACTTGGTCAGCGCCACTTCTTGCTGAGATTACAGCTGTAAGTCCTTGGGGTATGTCTCTATCAGTTTTGCACATCGAGAGACTGACATTTTTCCCATTCCTCCTTACCAAACCAGCTCAAGCTCGGTGAGGTTGGATGAAGCATTTGTGAACAGCATTTTCAGTTCTTTCCACAGATTCTCGGTGGATTCAGGTCTGGACTTTGACTTGGCCATTCTAACACCTGGATATGTTTATTTTGAACCATTCCATTGTAGATTTTGCTTTTATGTTTTGGATCATTGTCTTGTTGGAAGACAAATCTCCGTCCAGTCTCAGGTCTTTTTGCAGACTCCATCAGGTTTTCTTCCAGAATGGTCCTGTATTTGGCTCCATCCATCTTCCCATCAATTTTCCATCTTCCCTGTCTGCTGAAGAAAGCAGGCCCAAACCATGATGCTGCCACCATGTTTGACAGTGGAGATGGTGTGTTCAGGGTGATGAGCTGTGTTGCTTTTACGCCAAACATAACGTTTTGCATTGTTGCAAAGTTCAATTTTTGGTTTCATCTGACCAGAGCACCTTCTTCCACAGGTTTGGTGTGTCTCCCAGGTGGCTTGTGGCAAACTTTAAACGACACTTTTTATGGATATCTTTTAAGAAATGGCTTTCTTCTTGCCACTCTTCCATAAAGGCCCAGATTTGTGCAATATCGACTGATTGTTGTCTATGGACAGAGTCTCCCACCTCAGCTGTAGATCTCTGCAGTTCATCCAGAGTGATCTGTGGGCCTCTTGGCTGCATCTCTGATCAGTCTTCTCCTTGTATGAGCTGAAAGTTTAGAGGAGACGGCCAGGTCTTGGTAGATTTGCAGTGGTCTGATACTCCTTCCATTTCAATATTAGCTTGCACAGTGCTCCTTGGGATGTTTAAAAGCTTGGGAAATCTTTTTGTATCCAAATCCGGCTTTAAACTTCTTCACAGCAGTATCTCGGACCTGCCTGGTATGTTCCTTGTTCTTCATGATGCTCTCTGCGACTTTAACGGACCTCTGGAACTATCACAGTGCAGGTGCATTTATACGAGAACTTGATTACACACAGGTGGATTGTATTTATCATCATTAGTCATTAAGGTCAACATTGGATCATTCAGAGATCCTCACTGAACTTCTGGAGAGAGTTTGCACTGAAAGTAAAGGGGGCTGAATAATTTTGCGCCCAATTTTTCAGTTTTTGATTTGTTAAAAAAGTTTGAAATATCCAATAAATGTCGTTCCACTTCATGAGTTATGTCCCACTTGTTGTTGATTCTTCACAAAAAAATACAGTTTTATATCTTTATGTTTGAAGCCTGGAAATGTGGCAAAAGGTCGCAAAGTTCAAGGGGCGAATACTTTAAAGCAAGGCACTGTATATGTAAATATAGAAGATATATGAATGCATTAGGGAATAGCATAGAGCAGGGCTGACTATGTCTCTGCTCTGGGGCTAAACAGGCCAATACCTCAGAGACTGTGTGGGCAGCAGCAGCACAGACACAAAGACAGACAGATAGCATGGCCTCATGCTCACTGGCTATTAGAAAATCCCATTCACTTAGATTACACTCCCACAATGGTGTTTTGGATGGGTATGAGAGGTGCCCCACCAAAGGACACACACGCACACACACACACACACACACACACACACACACACACACACACGCACACACACACAACCTGGGGGCATCAGGAAGCTCAATCTCTTCACCCATCTCCTCCTTTAACTCAGCTCTTTGTTCCCAGAGAAAGGGAGTGATTTACAGTGGCGTCCATCAAAGCAGCAGGAGAGGAAGGCTAAGCTGAGGAAAGTCTTTCATTGTGTCCAGAGAAGAAATCTCAAGGAGTCCAAGCACACAGGTGCAAATCGTCGTGTGTGTGTGTGTGTGTACCTGAATAGGAATAACTATTATCTTGATGTATTATTTCTAAGCTTCTCCCATTACTAAACCTAATGGTTATTTTCCTATGTAGGAATTACTGAACAATTTTGCAGCTTTTTGTGTCAAGCTATTTCTGCTGTTGTAATATTGCAAGAACAGAGAGAGAGAGAGAGAGAGAGAGAGAGAGAGAGAGAGAGAGAGAGAAGAGAAGAGAGAAAGAGAGAGAGACAGAGAGAGAGAGAGAGAAAGACAGAAAGAGAGAGAGAGAGAGAGAGAGAGAGAGAGAAAGACAGAGAGAGACAGGGCAGAGAGAGAGAGAGAAAAGACAGAGAAGAGACAGAGAGAGAGAGAGAGGAGAGAGAGCAGAGACAGAGACAGAGAGAAGAGAAGACAGAGACAGAGAGAAAAGATAGACAGAAGAGAGAGATTTGGAGTAAGAAGAGAGAGAAAGAGAGAGATAACATTTATTGGAATATTTCTCTCTTTCTCAGTAAGAATGCCCTTGGTTTGTGAACTATTTGCATACTCCTCTCTTCTCCTCTCTCCCTCTCCTCTCCCTCCAAGGCCCTGTTCGTTTTTCAATGCTCACCCTCAATGAAGCCGTCAATATTGATGAGGGTCATACCGGTTCCTTTGCTCGCCACAGGCAGAGACACAGAGAAACCCCTGATGGGCAGAACAGTGTTCTTATCACTTCTCAAATATGCACCACATGTCTCCACTGTATATCTGTGTGTGTGTCCACTGTGTGTGTGTGTGTCTACTGTGTGTGTGTGTGTCTACTGTGTGTGTGTGTGTCTACTGTGTGTGTGTGTGTCTACTGTGTGTGTGTGTGTCTACTGTGTGTGTGTGTGTGTGTGTCTACTGTGCGTGTGTGTGTGTGTCTACTGTGCGTGTGTGTGTGTGTCTACTGTGCGTGTGTGTGTGTCTACTGTGTGTGTGTGTGTGTGTGTGTGTGTGTGTGTGTGTGTGTGTGTACGTGTGTCCACTGTGTGTGTCTACTTCGTGTGTGTGTGTGTTCCACTGTGTGTGTGTGTGTGTGTGTGTGTCTACTGTGTGTGTGTTATTCACATCCAAAACACCACTCCCATTCCCCAGATAATGCATGCGATTAGCTGCACACAGGAGGACATAGTCCACATTGTTATGTGACTGAAAGAACTGTGTTTGTTTCTAGAGGAAGCTAGAGAACAGTTAAACACACCGTTCTCAAAGGAAACCGAGGAGAAAAGCAGGGATAAAGAGCACAGGGAAAAGAGTGATAATTGACAACTCTTTGTATAAAATGTTGGTATATTTAATGTTCTCACATCTGGACAAGGCTTCATTCCAGTTTGGGCCGTTGCAAACCAGTTTATAAGGCTATAGTGTATAATGTTCTCTAAGGCCCTATCTTTGGTTGCCTCCCTGTGTCCTGAATATGAAAGTCTATGCCTTTGTGACGAGCAAACTGACTGATCTACAAGTGATCGTGAGGAGTTATTAAGCATGCAAGGTGATTTGTAGATCAGTCAGTCAGCAGTTGCCGACTGCAATGCAGTCAATCTGGAACTATAACCACAGTTTGCAGGTATACACCGTGTTTCTGTCTATTATAGGGCACTTGGCACTACATTTCAAGCCTTTGGGTTTGGATTTTGGGGTATCTATCTACAAACTGATTGGCAATGTCTGATTCTCCATGTTGCCCCACAATACTGTCCTCTCTTTGGCCTGTTCTACTGGGCCTCATCCCTCTGTCTTCATGTTGACTGGACACCTGGCTATCTGGACCCTGCCGAGCTGTTGTATCAGGGAGAAGGTTGGAAGTGCTGGGTGGAGTGAGTGGTGAGTGAGTGAGTGAGTGAGTGGTGGAGTGGTGAGTGGTGGTGGTGAGTGAGTGAGTGAGTGAGTGAGTGAGTGGTGGTGAGTGAGTGAGTGAGTGAGTGAGTGAGTGAGAGAGAGAGAGAGAGAGAGAGAGAGAGAGAGAGAGAGAGAGAGAGAGAGAGAGAGAGAGAGAGAGAGAGAGAGAGAGAGAGAGAGAGAGAGATTGTTCTGTTGGTGTGTGAGACAACTCATTGCCCCCCTCCCCCCGGATGCCAAAAACTCCTCCAACCAACCACGTCAATACCCAGGTGCTTGGAAAGTCATTTGCCCAACAGCAGCTGTAAATCAGATTAAAGTGTAATGTGCTCTTTTACCTTCACCCCCCGCCCTTTATTCACCCATTAGGGAGAGGTAATGAAGGAAACCAGTATTCGGGAGCATCCCTCCCTCCCACCCACCCTCCCTACCCCCCTCCTCCCCCTCCCTCCCTCCCATCCTCCCTCCCACCCACCCTCCCTCCCATCACTCCCTCCCTCCCACCCTCCTCCCTCCACTCCCTCCCTCCCCCCATCTCCTCCTCCTCCCCACCCACCTACCCTCCCACCCTCACTCCCTCCCTCCCCACCCCCCTCTCTCCCTCCCTCCCTCCCCTCCCTCCCCCCTCCCTCCCCCCACCCCCTCCCTCCCTCCCACCCACCCACCTCCCTCCCTCCCTCCCACCCACCACCTCACTCCCACCCTCCTCCCTCCTCCCTCCCTCACCATCCCACCACCTGCAAGAGAACTCACTCACTCACTAACTCTGTGTGTGCCATTACATTTTAATTAGCCCACATCTCCCTCCCAGTAGCAGCCCTCGTATACAAAGAGTATTAAGCAAATGTATGGTGCATGTGGCAGAGGACGGGGCCAAGATCTATGTATGTCACTGGTGAGAGAGAAAGATACAGAGAAAGAGAAGGAGAACGTGGGAGAAGAGGAGGAGAGAAAACAAGAATCAGCCCAATTCATTTCCTCTCATTTCCAGTGTGTACAATATTAAAGTCATTGAAGGTTGCCTCTGTCAGCGTGTTGAGAACAACACATTAGTTAGCGAGGGATAGGGTGGAGGAGAGGATGGAGGAGAGGGTGGAGGAGAGGATGGAGGAGAGGGTGGAGGAGAGGGTGGAGGAGAGGATGGAGGAAGGGAGGAGATTCTCTCAGAGTGATTCTCTCCACTCAAGTGGGACGCACGCTTGTCACGGTAACAAATGCCAGGGCTCCTGACGCAAATGAGAGCTCCGTCAAGTTCCCACCCCTCTTGCTCCCTCTGTCCTCTTGTGACTAGAGAAGCTCTATGCAGAGACACTGCAGCTTCATCAGCAATAACCAGTGGAGTCATTATGAGAGAGAGAGAGTGAGAAAGAAAGAGAGAAAGAAAGAGAGACACAGAGAGACACAGAGAGACACAGAGAGACACAGACACAGACAGACAGGAAGACTCATGTTCAAAGAGAGTGGATAGTTAGCTCAAAGACGACAAGTCATCTTCTACTTTGTAAACAGGTAGCACAAGTTAACACCACGTAAGCTCAAGATGGGAAAGTCCCTAACCCTAAACTTAGCCCAGAAAAAGCAGCTACTGCAGTGCAACCAAGGACAGATAAGTAGTCACATCAACTGTACAAATAGAGGAACCAGACGGAGCAGACACCAGCCGCCCCTGCTATTGACAGACAGGTAAGGAGGGAGAGAAAGACTGAGACACAAGCGCTAAACACAAACAGTTTATCATAGCCGTCAGCTGTAGTTATTAAAGCTGGGGTGAGTCGACTCTGCCCCAGCCCTGTCACCTTGACAACACGGTTAAAACTGACTTTTACCACAGGCTCCCTCTGCTGAGCTGTTCACCAGACACCTCCGCGTTTCCACTCAACCCCGTGACATCTGCACCGTCCATGTCTGTCAGACAATAATGGACGAGCTCTGAAGGCTAATGATTCACTTGCTTATCATGGAAGCTGTGTTAGCATGTAATGCTAGGAGGATAACAAGACAGGCTAGAGACAGGGGTCACAGGGTATCTCACTGGGGGTGTGATTGGATGTCAGAGAGAGGGTAAACCAACTGTCACTCTTATGATTAGATGTTACACACACAGAGGTTTCTAGACACAACCCCCTCAAACAAACAGACGTTTTTCACACAATACACACCCCTCCCGAGTAGTCCATCTAGAAGACAATATACTAACCAACCCTGTCCCTCTCTCCCTCCCTCCATCTCCTAAAGGTAAGACAACATACTAACCAACCCTGTCCCTCTCTCCATCTCCTAAAGGTAAGACAACATACTAACCAACCCTGTCCCTCTCTCCCTCCCTCCGTCTCCTAAAGGTAAGACAATATACTAACCAACCCTGTCCATCCCTCTCACCCACCCCTGCTCTCTCCCTCCATCTCCTAAAGTTAAGACAATATACTAACCAACCCTGTCCCTCTCTCCCTCCCTCCATCTCCTAAAGGTAAGACAATATACTAACCAACCCTGTCCCTCTCTCCCTCCCTCCGTCTCCTAAAGGTAAGACAATATACTAACCAACCCTGTCCATCTCTCTCACCCACCCCTGCTCTCTCTCACTCCCTCTCCTAAAGGTAAGACAATATACTAACCAACCCTGTCCCTCTCTCTCCCTCCCTCCCTCCATCTCCTAAAGTTAAGACAATATACTAACCAACCCTGTCCCTCTCCCTCCCTCTCCTAAAGGTAAGACAATATACTAACCAACCCTGTCCCTTTCTCTCCCTCCCTCCCTCTCCTAAAGGTAAGACAATATACTAACCAACCCTCCCTCCCT
>NW_027015740.1:0-11029 GCF_036934945.1 Oncorhynchus masou masou
CTTGAGTGGCCCAGCCAGAGCCGGGACTTGAACCCGATCAAACAACTTTGGAGAGACAGCTGCCCAGCAATGCTCCCCATTTCAACCTGACACAGCTTGAGGAGATCTGCAGAGAAGAAACTCTCCAAATACAGGTGTGCCTAGCTTATAGTGTCATACCCAAGATGACTTGAGGCTGTAATCGCTGCCAAAGTTCTCTCAACAAAGTAATGAATAAGAACCTCAATACTCATATAAGCGTGATATTTCCGTTTTTTAATACATTTGCCACAATTCCTAACACCCTGTTTTTGCTTTGTCAGTATGGGGTATTGTTTGTAAATTGATGAAAAAAAACTGGAAGGGATCGCCTCCCATCGGAACAGGTGGAGGCATTCAGGAGAGGAGGCAGCAGGTAAAGGGAGCCAGCACTGGCAAAGGAAGCCCGAGAGGCATCCCCAAACATTTCTTGGGAGGCACATGGTGAGTGTGGCTAAGTCAGGTAGGAGACCTAAGCCAACTCCCGTGCTTACCGTGGCGAGAGGTGGACCGGGCAGGCACCATGTTATACTGTGAGCTGCACGATGTCCCCGGTGCGCAGGCATAGCCCGGTGCGCTTCATCCTGTGGCAGCCCCACGCACCAGACTGTCTCTCTGTCTCCTCCCTCCAGGTGCTCCCGCCTGTCCAGCGCTTCCAGAGCCTCCCTCCTGTCCAGCGCTTCCAGAGCCTCCCCTCCTGTCCAGCGCTTCCAGAGCCTCTCCTGTCCAGCGCTTCCAGAGCCTCCCTCCTGTCCAGCGCTTCCAGAGCCTCCCTCCTGTCCAGCGCTTCCAGAGCCTCCCTCCTGTCCAGCGCTTCCAGAGCCTCCCTCCTGTCCAGCGCTTCCAGAGCCTCCCTCCTGTCCAGCACTTCCAGAGCCTCCCTCCTGTCCAGCGCTTCCAGAGTCTCCCGCCTGTCCGGCGCTGCCGGAGTGTCCCATCTATTTGGGGCCCGCTGCAAGTGTCCCCAGTCCGAGGTCGGAGGCGAACAGATGCCCACCCAGACCCACCCTAGGTTTCGGTTTTGCGGCCGGAGTCCACACCTTTGGGGGGGGGTACTGTCACGCCCTGACCGTAGATTGTTTGTATGTTTCTATTTTTAGTTTGGTTAGGGTGTGATGTGGGTGGGTATTCTATGTTGTATGTCTAGGTGTTGTGTTTCTATGTTTGGGCCTGGTATGGTTCCCAATCAGAGGTCGCTGGTTATTGTTGTCCATTTTTGAGAAATATCTGTCTTTGTGTGCCTGCACCAGAAAGAACTGTTTCGTTTGTTCCACTTTGTTGTTGTTCTTGTGTTCAGTTTCTTTATTAAATTTACCATGAACACGTACCACGCTGCGTCTTGGTTCTCTTCGCCTTCTTCCACCTACGAAAACTGTTACATAATCACACTAGACCTACAGTATAGCCTACCTGAGCTGAAGGCTAATGTTTAACGGTATATGACGGTAAGCCATGACAGAAGAATAAATTATGGCCCGATAACAAGAGAAATAGACCCCGTACATTACTAGAATACGCCCGCATATACTGTAAGTGTCTCAAGTAAACTACAACAGACATTTCCACAAGATACATAGATTGTGTGATCAACAACACTAATCGCCAGGTGGTTGTTAAGATCACCACATACAAGGTAATGCTAGTATCAACATCCCCTCAAACACAGATGAAACTATAGCAAGACCACAACATGCTAGGTAATGCTAGTATCAACATCCCTTCCAACACAGCGGAAACTATAGTAAGACCACAACATGCTAGGTAATGCTAGTATCAACATCCCATCCAACACAGCTGAAACTATAGCAAGACCACAACATGCTAGGTAATGCTAGTATCAACATCCCATCCAACACAGCTGAAACTATAGCAAGACCACAACATGCTAGGTAATGCTAGTATCAACATCCCATCCAACACAGCTGAAACTATAGCAAGACCACAACATGCTAGGTAATGCTAGTATCAACATCCCATCCAACACAGCGGAAACTATAGCAAGACCACAACATGCTAGGTAATGCTAGTATCAACATCCCATCCAACACAGCTGAAACTATAGCAAGACCACAACATGCTAGGTAATGCTAGTATCAACATCCCATCCAACACAGCGGAAACTATAGCAAGACCACAACATGCTAGGTAATGCTAGTATCAACATCCCATCCAACACAGCGGAAACTATAGCAAGACCACAACATGCTAGGTAATGCTAGTATCAACATCCCATCCAACACAGCGGAAACTATAGTAAGCCCACCGCATGCTAGGTAATGCTAGTATCAACATCCCATCCAACACAGCTGAAACTATATCTAGCCTTGATTTGTCATCACACAGCTATACAACGTCAGCTTCACCACTAAGGTCCAATGTGATAACTAGAAGTCTTAGGAGGAAAGGTTAGGGTTAGACAGTAGTATCAATGTAAAATGATTTACTACTATTGTAAAATTATGTTCCATCGTACTGTGATGCACCAACCTGATGCTGTGGAAGGGGTATTTAGTGTTGGCCTTCATGTCAACACAACCACACAGGTGTCATCGTTCTCCTCATTGGCCTGCTATATTTTGGACCGCCATATTTCATTTATGGCCCTCAACTCCACCACTGCCCCCTTTCACATCTGCTCCCGCTCTCCCCCTTGGCGCTTGAGGGCGCCAGGCTGCCCTGCATCATGCACTCCTAACATCCATTACGCACACCTGCTTTCCCTCATCACACGCATCAGTGAAATTGGACTCACTTATCACCTAGTTATTACCTCCTCTATATTTGACAGTTCCCTTGCTCTGTTCCCCGCTGCTGAATTAATTGTTTTTTGTCTGTATTACTAATTGGCTGATGCTGTTACTGTCTCGTTCAATATTACATCTTTGACTCCCCGTTACATGTTTGACTCCCCGTACCTGCTTCGTCTCTCCAGCGTCATCCCATGTGATACTGAGGCTATCCACTGTAATTTTCACGTTGTAGGAATGATTGGAGACAGGCGGAGGAATCCGTAATGGAGGGGGTTTAACACTCCACTCAAAATATACAACATGCCTTGAAAGACACATGGACAAAGCCCAAAACAAACACGTATACAAAAACACAGGGATGCAACCCAAACAAGATTGAGAGGTTTAACCTCTAATAAATACACGGGGTGAAACCTGTGATAACAAATTCACAACAATACACGGGACAAGACCCGTATTAAGTGTACAATACACGCAGCACATAAGCTGAAACAACAAAGCACAGGTGCTCACAAGACCAACGGACATGGGAACAATACCGACCCCACAGTGGTGAACAGAGGGCACATATATTAAATTACTAATCAGGGGAAATATGAACCAGGTGTGCGTAATTAGACAAGACAGTCCGGGGTTGGTGGTATTCAACCAGTTCAGTGACACCTAGAAGCCTGACAGCTAGCTTCCGTCCTCCTCTGGGTATACTGATTTCAATACAAAACCTAGGAGAATCATGGTTCACACCCCCTTCCATAGACTTACACATTAATTATGACAAGTTCCGGAGGACGTCCTCCAACATATCAGAGCTCCTGCAGCATGAACTGACATTTTGTCCACCCAATCAAAGGATCAGAGAATGAATGTAGTACTGAAAGCATAAGCTACAGCTAGCTAGCACTGCAGCATACAATATGGCGAGTAGTTGACTCAAAGAGAGAGAAAGACAATAGTTGAACCGTTTTGAACAAATTCATTTCTTCCTAAATGAAGGAGAAGCAAGAGAGAGAGAGAGAGATTTCAGAATTTAAGTTTAAGAAAAGTAAGTTTCGCTTACTTAGCTAGCATATGCAGCTAGCTAGTTTAGCCTGCTCAAACAGAATGACGCTACGTTAGCTAGTTGGCTATGACTATCCAACACAACACTGGAACTCTTCCAAGTCAACGTTTACTCATTTATTGCCACAGTTGTGCATTGAAGGCCATAAGCGAAGGGAAAAAGTAAGAGGATGAGAGCGCATAGATGCTAGAAGGAATACCATGTGGCTGCTATCAAAGTGAACTGTGTTTACAAATGATCAGGGGTGTATTCATTCTGACGATTCTGTTGAAAAACATTTCTTAAATGGAACAAAATTGAGATAAACATACCTGCATTTTTCCAATAGAAACTCTGGTTTGCAACTGTTGGACTAATGATAACACCTTAGATCAGCTAGATAAAAGAAAGAGGATTTCCCTCGTTCAAAATGCATACAAATGAATCCCGTAAGATACCAATAAACATCTTCCAAACATATAAAACAACGTTCCTAATCAATCCTCAGGTACCCTAATATGTAAATAAACTATACAATTTAAGACAGAGGATACCGGAGACCTTTACCGGAGATAAATAACGAAATGCACGCCCTCACCGGAATGCGCAACAAACACTACAGCCAAAATGGGAGCCACTTAGAAAAATGACAAATTCTAGCTAATTTTTCAAAAAACAGGCCTGAACTCTTTCTAAAGATTGTTGAAATCTAGCAGAAGCCCTAGAAACTGCAATCTGGGAGGTCTTCCTTTTATATTCCCATTCCCAGCCATGGTAATCAATGGTGAGCTGGAAAAAAACATATTCTGGATGGATTTTCCTCAGGTTTTCGCCTGCCCTATCAGTTCTGTTATACTCACAGACATTATTTTAATTAATAGTTTTGGAATCTTTAGAGTGTTTTCTATCCAACACTATCCAATAGTATATGCATATCTTACCTTCTGGGCCTGAGTAACAGGCAGTTTACTTTGGGCACCTCATTCATACAAACTTCCGAATACTGCCCCCTAGCCCGAAGAAGTTAAATGCATTTCATTTGATCACTCTTCATAACATTCTAGAGTATATGCAAATTGCCATCATGCAAACTGCAAAATTAATATTTGTGTCATTCTCAAAACTTTTGGCTATGACTGTACTCTTTCCTCTTATATCCTATCATCTCGCCATTCTGCTAAATCCTTCTCCCCGTGATTTCTGACTGCCTCTTCAACCCTACTCTCCTCCCTTTCCACATTCCTTGACTGTCCCCTTTCCTCCCAGCTGTCTCGGCCCTACTCTCGCTCTGTGGCTAAGTGACTCGCTGCATGCTCACAGAACAGGGCTGCGGGCAGCTGAGCGGAAATGGAGGAAAATACATTTCCGGAGGACCTATCATCCTTTCATTCCCTCCTCTCTACCTTTTCTTTGTCTGTACCTGCTGCTGAAGCCGCTTTCTATTTCTCTAAAACCACAGGAAACTCTTTGCCACCTCCTCCTTCTTAATCCTCCTCCTCCGCCTCATTCTCTGTGGACGAATTATACCATTCCTCACTTCCTTCATCAACTCATCCTTGACCACTGGCTGCATCCCCACCTCAAGAAACCAACACTCGTCCCCTCTGACAGAAAAAACTACAGATTGGTATCCCTTCTTACTTGTCTTTCCAAAACACTTGAGCATGCTGAGCGCGGTCTCGATTCAGTGTCTGTTTCTCTCATTAACTCTGTCAGAACAATCTTCTTGACCCTAACCAGTCAGGCTTCAAGACAGGACACTCAACCGAGACTGCTCTCCTCTGTGTCATGGAGGCTCAGATATCAGCCAAAGCTGACTCTCTCCTCTGCTCTCATCCTCCTAGATCTATCCGCTGCCTTCGAAACTGTGAATCATCAGATTCTCCTTTCCAGGGATGGACGTCTCAAGCTCTGCACACTCCTGGATTACATCCTACCTGGCAGGCCGCTCCTACCAGGTGGAGTGGAAAGAATCTGTGTCTGCACCAAATGCTCTCACTACTGGGGTCCCCAGGGCTCGATTCCTAAGCCCTCTCCTCTTTTCTGTATACCCCAAGTCAGTCGGAATTGGCATATCCTCATATGGTCTCTCCTATCATTGCTAAGCGGATGACACTCTACTTCTGTTCTCATTCCCTTTTCTGACACCCAGGTGGCAACACACATCTCTGCCCGCCTGGCTGGTATCTTAGCTTCGATGTTGGCCCACCACCTCAAGCTCAACCTCAACAAGACGGAACTGCTCTTCCTCCCGGGGAAGGCCTTCCCACTCTAAGACCTCTCCATCACGTTCAACAACTCAACGGTGCCCCCCTCCCAGTGTGCAAAGAACCTTGGCGTGACCCTTGACAACACCCTGTCGTTCTTTGCTAACATCAAAGCAGGGAATTGCACCTCCAGGTTCATCCTCTACAACATCCGTAGAGTACAACCTTTCCTCACACAGGAAGCGGCTCAGGTCCCAATTCAGGCACATGTCATGTCTCGTCTGGACTACTGCAACACTGTTGGCTGGGCTCCCTGCTTGTGCCATCAAACCCCTGCAACTTATCCAAAATGCCGCAGCCTGCCTGGTGTTCAACCTTCCCAAGTTCTGCCATGTCACCCCACTTCTCCATAAACTCCGTTGGCTTCAGTTACCGCTCAGCCCAGTCAAAATATTTCTCTGTCCTGGCACCCAAATGGTGGAACCAGCTTTCCTCTGTTGACAGGACAGCAGAATACCTGCCCATCATTCAAAAACGTATGAAAACTTACAAAATAAAACACTTGTCATTTCCTACTAACACTAACTTTGCTAATAAGTTCTTTGTTGATTTTCTTTTTACTTACTATGACTGTGATATGTGGTTGTCTCACCAAGCTATCTTAAGATTAATTAAATAACTGTAAGTCTTGCTGGATAAGAGCGCCTGCTAAAGATGAAAATTGTATTTCCTTACTAAAATGCCATTACTAAAATGTCCAGAACACTGGAACTTTCAGTATCACTTTGATGCAGCTGATAATGAGTGATGGAATGGGTCACATTTTGCATCTTTTAAAAATGTCGGGCCCATTCCCCAAAAGAAGAAATGTAACTCTTTTCTGGCATGCATGTTAGTGTCTTAACGCCATGACTAGGCTATTAAAAAATGTGTCAACCTCAGAACTCACACAAAGCTACTTCTTGTTTCTCTGCACTGCCAGTACTATGTTGTTGGTTTAGATCATTACATTTACATTTAAGTCATTTAGCAGACGCTCTTATCCAGAGCGACTTACAAATTGGTGAATACACCTACTGACATCAGTGGAACAGCCACTTTACAATAGTGCATCAAAATCATTTAAGGGGGGGTGAGAAGGATTGCTTTATCCTATCCTAGGTATTCCTTGAAGAGGTGGGGTTTCAGGTGTCTCCGGAAGGTGGTGATTGACTCCGCTGTCCTGGCGTCGTGAGGGAGTTTGTTCCACCATTGGGGGGCCAGAGCAGCGAACAGTTTTGACTGGGCTGAGCGGGAACTGTACTTCCTCAGTGGTAGGGAGGCGAGCAGGCCAGAGGTGGATGAACGCAGTGCCCTTGTTTGGGTGTAGGGCCTGATCAGAGCCTGTAGGTACTGCGGTGCCGTTCCCCTCACAGCTCCGTAGGCAAGCACCATGGTCTTGTAGCGGATGCGAGCTTCAACTGGAAGCCAGTGGAGAGAGCGGAGGAGCGGGGGTGACGTGAGAGAACTTGGGAAGGTTGAACACCAGACGGGCTGCGGCGTTCTGGATGAGTTGTAGGGGTTTGATGGCACAGGCAGGGAGCCCAGCCAACAGCGAGTTGCAGTAATCCAGACGGGAGATGACAAGTGCCTGGATTAGGACCTGCGCCGCTTCCTGTGTGAGGCAGGGTCGTACTCTGCGGATGTTGTAGAGCATGAACCTACAGGAACGGGCCACCGCCTTGATGTTAGTTGAGAACGACAGGGTGTTGTCCAGGATCACGCCAAGGTTCTTAGCGCTCTGGGAGGAGGAAACAATGGAGTTGTCAACCGTGATGGCGAGATCATGGAACGGGCAGTCCTTCCCCGGGAGGAAGAGCAGCTCCGTCTTGCCGAGGTTCAGCTTGAGGTGGTGATCCGTCATCCACACTGATATGTCTGCCAGACATGCAGAGATGCGATTCGCCACCTGGTCATCAGAAGGGGGAAAGGAGAAGATTAATTGTGTGTCGTCTGCATGGCAATGATAGGAGAGACCATGTGAGGTTATGACAGAGCCAAGTGACTTGGTGTATAGCGAGAATAGGAGAGGGCCTAGAACAGAGCCCTGGGGGACACCAGTGGTGAGAGCGCGTGGCGAGGAGACAGATTCTCGCCACGCCACCTGGTAGGAGCGACCTGTCAGGTAGGACGCAATCCAAGCGTGGGCCGCACCGGAGATGCCCAACTCGGAGAGGGTGGAGAGGAGGATCTGATGGTTCACAGTGTCGAAGGCAGCCGATAGGTCTAGAAGGATGAGAGCAGAGGAGAGAGAGTTAGCTTTAGCAGTGCGGAGCGCCTCCGTGATACAGAGAAGAGCAGTCTCAGTTGAATGACTAGTCTTGAAACCTGACTGATTTGGATCAAGAAGGTCATTCTGAGAGAGATAGCGGGAGAGCTGGCCAAGGACGGCACGTTCAAGAGTTTTGGAGAGAAAAGAAAGAAGGGATACTGGTCTGTAGTTGTTGACATCGGAGGGATCGAGTGTAGGTTTTTTCAGAAGGGGTGCAACTCTCGCTCTCTTGGAAGACGGAAGGGACGTAGCCAGCGGTCAGGGATGAGTTGATGAGCGAGGTGAGGTAAGGGAGAAGGTCTCCGGAAATGGTCTGGAGAAGAGAGGAGGGGATAGGGTCAAGCGGGCAGGTTGTTGGGCGGCCGGCCGTCACAAGAAGCGAGATTTCATCTGGAGAGAGAGGGGAGAAAGAGGTCAGAGCACAGGGTAGGGCAGTGTGAGCAGAACCAGCGGTGTCGTTTGACTTAGCAAACGAGGATCGGATGTCGTCGACCTTCTTTTCAAAATGGTTGACGAAGTCATCTGCAGAGAGGGAGGAGGGGGGGAGGGGGAGGAGGATTCAGGAGGGAGGAGAAGGTGGCAAAGAGCTTCCTAGGGTTAGAGGCAGATGCTTGGAATTTAGAGTGGAAGAAAGTGGCTTTAGCAGCAGAGACAGAGGAGGAAAATGTAGAGAGGAGGGAGTGAAAGGATGCCAGGTCTGCAGGGAGGCGAGTTTTCCTCCATTTCCGCTCGGCTGCCCGGAGCACTGTTCTGTGAGCTCGCAGTGAGTCGTCGAGCCACGGAGCGGGAGGGGAGGACCGAGCCGGCCTGGAGGATAGGGGACATAGAGAGTCAAAGGATGCAGAAAGGGAAGAGAGGAGGGTTGAGGAGGCAGAATCGGGAGATAGGTTGGAGAAGGTATGAGCAGAGGGAAGAGATGATAGGATGGAAGAGGAGAGAGTAGCGGGGGAGAGAGAGCGAAGGTTGGGACGGCGCGATACCATCCGAGTAGGGGCTGTGTGGGAAGTGTTGGATGAGAGCGAGAGGGAAAAGGATACAAGGTAGTGGTCGGAGACTTGGAGGGAGTTGCAATGAGGTTAGTGGAAGAACAGCATCTAGTAAAGATGAGGTCGAGCGTATTGCCTGCCTTGTGAGTAGGGGGGAAGGTGAGAGGGTGAGGTCAAAAGAGGAGAGGAGTGGAAAGAAGGAGGCAGAGAGGAATGAGTCAAAGGTAGACGTGGGGAGGTTAAAGTCGCCCAGGACTGTGAGAGGTGAGCCGTCCTCAGGAAAGGAGCTTATCAAGGCATCAAGCTCATTGATGAACTCTCCGAGGGAACCTGGAGGGCGATAAATGATAAGGATGTTAAGCTTGAAAGGGCTGGTAACTGTGACAGCATGGAATTCAAAGGAGGCGATAGACAGATGGGTAAGGGGAGAAAGAGAGAATGACCACTTGGGAGAGATGAGGATCCCGGTGCCACCACCCCGCTGACCAGAAGCTCTCGGGGTGTGCGAGAACACGTGGGCGGACGAAGAGAGAGCAGTAGGAGTAGCAGTGTTGTCTGTGGTGATCCATGTTTCCGTCAGTGCCAAGAAGTCGAGGGACTGGAGGGAGGCATAGGCTGAGATGAACTCTGCCTTGTTGGCCGCAGATCGGCAGTTCCAGAGGCTACCGGAGACCTGGAACTCCACGTGGGTCGTGCGCGCATGGTACCACCAGATTAGGGTGGCCGCGGCCACGCTGGGTGTGGAGCGTTTGTATGGTCTGTGCAGAGAGGAGAGAACAGGAATAGATAGACACATAGTTGACAGGCTACAGAAGAGGCTACGCTAATGCAAAGGAGATTGGAATGACAAGTGGACTACACTTATCGAATGTTCAGAACGTTAAGCTTACGTAGCAAGAATCTTATTGACTAAAATGATTGAAATGATACAGTACTGCTGGAGTAGGCTAGCTGGCAGTGGCTACGTTGTTGACACTACACTAATCAAGTCGTTCCGTCGAGAGTAATAGTTTCTACAGTGCTGCTATTCGGGGGCTAGCTGGCTAGCTAGCAGTGTTGATTACGTAACGTTACGTTAAAAGAACGACAATAGCTGGCTAGCTAACCTAGAAAATCGCTCCAGACTACACAATTGTCTTAGATACAAAGACGGCTAAGTAGCTAGCTAGCTACGATCAAACAAATCAAACCGTTATACTGTAATGAAGTGAAATGAAAATGTGATACTACCTGTGGAGTGAGGCGGAATGTTGACCGGGTTGTTGAAGTTCAATTCGGAAGACGTTGGCTAGCTGTTGGCTAGCTAGCTAGCAGTGACTCCTACGTTAAGGACGACAAATAGCTGGCTAGCTAACCTCGGTAGATTAAGATAATCACTCTAATCTACACACTCTAAGCTACTCTAGATAGACACAACATGACTTTCCTGTCATCCATAGACCTCTGGTCATTTAAGTAGGTTACCTTGGCCTTCTTGGGCACAGGTCTATGGTGGTCTGCTTGAAACAAGTTTGGTATTACAGACCAGATCAGAGATTTTAATGTATCCATTATTTTACCAGGTAAGTTGACTGAGAACACATTCTCATTTACAGCAACAACCTGGGGAATAGTTACAGGGGATGAATGAGCCAAATGTAAACTGGGGATTATTAGGTGACTGTGATGGTTTGAGGGCCAGATTTTGAATTTATCCAGGACACCAGGGTTAACACCCC
>NW_027015741.1:0-11028 GCF_036934945.1 Oncorhynchus masou masou
CGGATACAGTTATCCTGTGTGTGTGTGTATCCTGTGTGTGTGTTTCTTTTCTCTCCTTCTCCCCTCACAGGTGAAAATCATCACTCCCCAATCAGTCAACAACCAATCATCAATCAGAAGACACACCTCCTCCAATTTCCTGACCTATCACAGTTCCTTCCCCATGGTTTAAAAACCCCATTTGTTTGTTCTAGAGCCCAGCTCAGCTCAGCTCAGCTCAGCCTCTCTGTAAATGCCATGTCTGTAGGTCTCTGTGTTTCACTCTCGCTTTGTGTCGTACCCTCTCTTTTGTTTAAGCACCTCATAGCACTTTGTCATCACCTGTGAGTATTGTTTTTGGTTATGGTGTTTTGTGTTTGATTGCTGGTGGAAAAGGGAAACCAAGACAAGTCGCCCATGGGCATACACTACCCGTAGGTGAACTTTGTTAAATACACTAGTTAGAACTGGGCGGACCACCCACTGTATTTTTGGTTAGTTAGTTAGCTGTTGTTAAAGTAGGCTAGTCTAGCTTAGGGGTGTTTTGAATACTTATTGTTTCTTTCCTTGGGTCCAGCTCAGCCCCTTTTCCTGCTCCCCCCATTACCGTGTGTTTATAAATAAACCTAGAGTTTGACGGTAGATTTCAGTTGTCGTGCTTATTTCGTTCACACTTTTCCTTTGTCACAATAATAATTTGCATGAGTTATGTTACGAGTCTCATTACCATCCCCCCTAGACTGTCGGGCCAAAAGGGATTCGTAACATAAGTGGGGGCTCATCCGGGATCTGTCATATCTGACACCCATGCCGCTCATGTAGATTGTTGTAGTGGTATAGTTCAGTGTTGAGCGTCATAGCTGAAGTAGCATTAGTGTTTGCTATTTCCTTTGGCACTTGTGAAGTAGTGTAAAAATGACTACTTTTGATTTGAAATCTTTTTTGGATAACCCTTCGTGGGAGGTTTTTGACAAATGTCGTAGAGTTGATTTAATGACCTTGGCTGACCATTATTCAGTATCAATTCCGCAGAGTTTAGTTAAGGCGGAGGTGAAACGGATAGTATTAAATGTATTGTTGGAAGAGCAGGTGCTTGTGTTACCGCTGCCTGAGCCTACTACCCCTGTAGCGGATGTTGCTGCTCCTGTAAGACCATTGGTGTCTGATAATGAGGAGAGGCTAAAACACCAGCCACATTGTCCCATTTTGATCCACTCTCCCCACTGTCAAATGGTGATGCCAGGAGGGATGTCTGTTTAGCACAGTTCCAACTGGAGGTGGAAGAGAGAGCCCCAAATTAGGTGAGAGACTCTCCAGTTGGAGATGTGTAAAATAGAGGCAGAAAAGAACGAGAACAACGGCATTTAGAGATGTGTAAAATTGAGGCAGACAGAGAACAAAGGCAGTTGGAGTTCAAAATGCGCCAGATGGAACTTGAGGCAGAGACAGCGAGGCTAGCCTCCGGTCCTACTGTGCCTGTTTGTGAGCCGTCCTCACCTGCTGTGTCCTCAAACACGTTTGACATTAGTAGGCAGATTGCCTTAGTACCTTTGTTCAGAGAGTCAGAGGTTGACTCCTATTTTTGTGTATTTGAGCGTATAGCCGTAGCATTGAAATGGCCTGAAGAGGTTTGGTGCCTATTACTTCACTGTAAATTAACTGGTAAAGCCCAAGAGGTTTTGTCAGCGCTACCTCTGGAGGACAGTTTGAATTATGAAGTGGTCAAAGCTACTGTTCTTCGTGCCTATGAGCTTGTGCCTGAGGCATACCGACAGAGATTTAGGTCTCATAGAAAGTCTTCTAGTAAGACTTATGTGGAATTTGCTAGAGACAAGGGAAATCTGTTTGATAAATGGCATGCTGCTAGTAAGGTAACTGATTTCAACTCTCTCCGGGAGTTAATCTTGTTGGAAGAGTTTAAAAATTGCTTACCCGAACGCATTGTAGTTTACCTAAACGAACAGAAAGTATCCTCCCTGGCAGAAGCGTCTGTGTTGGCAGACGAGTTTGTGTTGACGCACAAGAGTGTGTTTTCGGCTCAAACTGAGAGTAGAGCTACTGAGTTTCCTACCTTTAGTCCTAGTCGGCCAGCAGTAGTATGTCAAGCACGCCAGAAGAATGAGCGTCCATGTTTCTATTGTCATAAAGTAGGACATATGATTAATGATTGCTTCCTGCTTAAACGCAAACAAGGGATGCCTCTTCGTGCCAAGCCACCAACAGGTGTTGCTCTAATTCGTACTGTTGTGAGGTCTGCAACAAAACAGGTGCCTCAGGGTAACTGTAGTTTGAAAGTCTCAGTCCCCGACCGCAGTTATGAACCATTCATTTTCGAGGGGTTTGTGTCCCTAACGAATGACAGCGTCTCAGCGTCCGGTTAAAATCCTTAGAGATACTGGTGCGGCGCAGTCGTTTATATTGTCTGATGTGTTGCCCTTATCTGATGATACATACTGTGGTTCCAGTGTGTTAGTGCAGGGTATTGAAATGGGTTTTGTCCCAGTGCCATTGCACTTTGTGAAAGTACACTCTGAGTTAATCAGTGGAATATTCAGAGTGGCCATACGCCCTATGTTGCCAGTGAAAGGTGTGACCTTCATAATGGGTACGATATTGCCGGAGGAAATGTAGTACCCGTATTGGAAGTATTGGATAAAAGTGACCACTCTCTCTCGAATGAGCTGGCACAGAATTATCCACATGTGTTCCCCGCTTGTGCCGTCACTCGTGCTCAGGCACGACAAGAGGTGATGAGATAGATTTGTCGAACACTGTTCTGTTCAAAGAGGTTGATCAAGAGGATGGATTGTGTGATACCTCTGAGAAGCTGATCACCTCTGACAAACAGCCTAGGAAAGAATCAAAGAACGTTGAACTTATTGCTGATGCAATACAGTTACCAGTCACTCGTGAGCAGCTGATTGCTAACCAAAGGTTGACAACAAGCTTGCTAAATGTTTTTCTAGTGTTGTCTCATTGGAAGATGTAAAGAAGAAGAACGTGGCTTACTTCATTGATGGTAATCTCCTCATGCGTAAATGGAAATCCCATGTTGACGCGGATGGAATTGGAATGCGGTTTACCAAATAGTAATTCCTACAGCCTTTCGACAAAATGTGTTATCCCTTGCTCATGATCACCAGTGGTCTGGTCATTTAGGAATCACAAATTATGATCGGATCCTTAGACATTTCTTTTGGCCGGGTTTAAAACAAGATGTGGCTCAGTTCTGTCGGACATGCCACACATGTCAGATAACAGGAAAACCAAATCAGGTTATTCCTCCGCTCCTCTTTGTCCCATACCTGTCATAGGTGAACCATTCGAGCATGTGGTGGTTGATTGTGTGGGACCGTTCCCGAAGACAAAATCGGGTAACCAGTTTTTGTTAACGATAATGTGTATGGCTACAAGATACCCCGAGGCCATTCCTCTGCGAAGGATTACAGCCCCGGTAGTGAGTAAAGCCTTAATAAAATTCTTCACGACATTCGGGTTACCTAAGGTGGTACAAAGCGATCAAGGTACCAATTTCCTATCCAAGCTCTTCAGGCAGGTGTTAAAATCCTTGTCAATTACGCACCAATGTGTCAAGCGCCTATCACCCAGAGTCTCAGGGTGCACTTGAAAGATGGCATCAGACACTGAAGTCTATGCTACGTAAATATTGTTTGGAATCTGAGAAAGATTGGGATGAGGGAGTTCCTCTAGTTTTGTTTGCTGCTCGTGAAACTGTGCAGGAGTCCCTAGGTTTCAGCCCGGCTGAACTGGTGTTTGGTCACACAATGAGAGGACCAATGAAAGTCCTTAAAGAACAGTTCTTGTCCCAAGAGTTGTGTACCAGAGATGAGAATGTGTTGGACTACGTTAGTCGCTTTCGTGAGCGCCTACACCAAGCTTGTGCTCTCGCAAAGGAAGCTCTGTCTTCCTCACAGAGGAGCATGAAAAGACAATATGATAGTGGACTGTCATATTGATGATGTTGATGGCTTGGAGTTGCGCAATACTCAGCAGCAGTGTGTTAGATTGCCCAACTCAGAAATGCTGCTGTCTATCCAATCCGGTCTGGTTCATTTAACGGATGGACAGGCCAATGATATTGTGAGGCTACTACACAGTTTTCCATGTCTCTTTAATGACGTTCCTACTCGCACAAATGTGTTGGAACATGACATTAATGTTGGAAATGCTACACCTATCAAGCAACACCCATATCGTATCAACGCTTCCAGAGGAAGATAATGAGGGATGAGGTGAGATATTTGTTGGAGAATGACCTGGCTAAGCCAAGTTCAAGCCCTTGGAGTTCTCCTTGCATTTTGGTTCCTAAACCTGATGCTACGTCCAGGTTATGTACGGATTATCGAAAGGTAAATTCTGTCACTATGCCAGATTCGTTCCCGTTACCCCGACTGGACGACTGTATCGACACTATTGGTGCTGCTAAGTATGTAACTAAGTTAGACCTCTTAAAAGGTTACTGGCAGGTTCCGTTAACTTCACGTGCTTCTGAGATTTCTGCCTTTGTGACCCCAGACAACTTCCTACAGTACTCAGTCATGGCTTTTGGGATGCGAAATGCACCAGCCACCTTCCAACGACTGGTTAACTCCGTATTAGCTGGCGTTCCTAATTGTAGTGCATACCTTGATGACCTAGTGATTTATTCGTCTGAGTGGTCAGATCATGTTGACTCGATAAGGGTAGTATGTGAACGTTTGGCAGCTGCTTCTCTAACCGTGAACTTGGCAAAGTGCGAGTTTGGGAAGGCTACTGTTACCTATCTCGGTAAAGAGGTTGGCCATGGACAGGTGCGCCCTGTTAATGCCAAGGTCTTGGCTATTACTGCATTCCCTGCACCTACCACCAGACGAGAGCTACGCCGCTTTTTAGGGATGGTTGGCTACTACCGTAGCTTCTGTAAAAATTTCTCTGCGGTAGTTGCTCCATTGACCGATTTGATTAGTCCGGCTAGATCATTTGAGTGGTCCCCTGATTGTAAGAGAGCTTTTGAATCAGCGAAAGCACTCTTATGTAGTACACCTGTACTTGCTGCTCCTGATTTTGAACAACCGTTCAAACTTGAGGTAGATGCTAGTGCCAGAGGTGCTGGTGCTGTTCTACTGCAGCAGGACAAGAGTGGAGTGGATCATCCGTTTGTTATTTTTCACGTAAATTTAATAAATGTCAAACAAACTATGCGACAATAGAACAAGAAGCTCTTGCTTTGTTGTTGGCTCTGCAATACTTTGAAGTATATATTGGTTCCAGTGCCCTACCCGTGATTGTATATACTGACCATAACCCCTTAGTTTTCTCCACCGAATGTACAACCAGAACCAGCGCCTTATGCGTTGGGCGCTGATTGTACAAAATTATAATTTGGAGATCCGCCACAAAAAGGGTTCTGATAATGTGTTGGCAGATGCTTTGTCTCGTGTGTGAAAATGATTTCTGCATGTTTTGCAAGGTTGTTGCTTTGTTGGGAGTATTAATTGAAATACTGTAGTCGCAACCCCTAGGGTTGCTCTTTTAAGGGTGGGAGTGTTACGGATACAGTTATCCTGTGTGTGTGTGTATCCTGTGTGTGTGTTTCTTTTCTCTCCTTCTCCCCTCACAGGTGAAAATCATCACTCCCCAATCAGTCAACAACCAATCATCAATCAGAAGACACACCTCCTCCAATTTCCTGACCTATCACAGTTCCTTCCCCATGGTTTAAAAACCCCATTTGTTTGTTCTAGAGCCCAGCTCAGCTCAGCTCAGCTCAATCTCTCTGTAAATGCCATGTCTGTAGGTCTCTGTGTTTCACTCTCGCTTTGTGTCGTAACCTCTCTTTTGTTTAAGCACCTCATAGCACTTTGTCATCACCTGTGAGTATTGTTTTTGGTTATGGTGTTTGTGTTTGATTGCTGGTGGAAAAGGGGAAACCAAGACAAGTCGCCCATGGGCATACACTACCCGTAGGTGAACTTTGTTAAATACACTAGTTAGAACTGGGCGGACCACCCACTGTATTTTTGGTTAGTTAGTTAGCTGTTGTTAAAGTAGGCTAGTCTAGCTTAGGGGTGTTTTTGAATACTTATTGTTTCTTTCCTTGGGTCCAGCTCAGCCCCTTTTCCTGCTCCCCCCATTACCGTGTGTTTATAAATAAACCTAGAGTTTGACGGTAGATTTCAGTTGTCGTGCTTATTTCGTTCACACTTTTCCTTTGTCACAATAATAATTTGCATGAGTTATGTTACGAGTCTCATTACCATCCCCCCTAGACTGTCGGGCCAAAAGGGATTCGTAACACTGTGTGTACCAAGAATAGTCCACCACTAAAAGGACATGCAGCCAACTTGATACATCTGTAGGAAGCATTGGAGTCAACATGGGCCAGCATTTCTCAATATTAGGAAGATGTTTCTAATGTTTTCTGTACTCAGTGTGATGTCAAGAATCAAGCCATTTTCCTGATAGAGCAAAGTATCAAAAATAACTATTTTACATACAGTGGGGCAAAAAAGTATTTAATCAGCCACCAATTGTGCAAGTTCGCCCACTTAAAAATATGAAAGAGGCCTGTAATGTTCATCATACGTACACTTCAACTATGACAGACAAAATGAGAAAAAAATCCAGAAAATCACATTGTAGGATTTTTAATGAATTTATTTGCAAATTATGGTGAAAAATAAGTATTTGGTCAATAACAAAAGTTCTCAATACTTTGTTATATACCCTTTGTTGGCAATAACAGAGGTCAAACGTTTTCTGTAAGTCTTCACAAGGTTTTCACACACTGTTGCTGGTATTTCGGCCCATTCCTCCATGCAGATCTCCTCTAAAGCAGTGATGTTTTGGGGCTGTTGCTGGGCAACACGGACTTTCAACTCCATCCAAAGATTTTCTATGGGGTTGAGATCTGGAGACTGGCTAGGCCACTACAGGACCTTGAAATACTTCTTACGAAGCCACTCCTTCGTTGCCCGGGCGGTGTGTTTGGGATCATTGTCATGCTGAAAGACCCAGCCACGTTTCATCTTCAATGCCCTTGCTGATGGAAGGAGGTTTTCACTCAAAATCTCACGATACATGGCCCCATTCATTCTTTCTTTTACATGGATCAGTCGTCCTGGTCCCTTTGCAGAAAAACAGCCCCAAAGCATGATGTTTCCACCCCCATGCTTCACAGTAGGTATGGTGTTCTTTGGATGCAACTCAGCATTCTTTGTCCTCCGAACACAACGAGTTGAGTTTTTACCAAAAAGTTATATTTTGGTTTCATCTGACCATATGACATTCTCCCAATCTTCTTCTGGATCATCCAAATGCTCTCTAGCAAACTTCAGACGGGCTTGTACATGTACTGGCTTAAGTGTAGCCTAGTGGTTAGGGGCGGCAGTGTAGCCTAGTGGTTAGAGCGTTGGACTAGTAACTGAAAGGTTGCAAGTTCAAATCCCCGAGCTGACAAGGTACAAAATCTGTCATTCTGCCCCTGAACAGGCAGTTAACCCACTGTTCCTAGGCCGTCATTGAAAATAAGAATTTGTTCTTAACTGACTTGCCTAGTAAAATAAAGGTAAAAAAAAGCAGGGGGACATGTCTGGCACTGCAGGATTTGAGTCCCTGGCAGCGTAGTGTGTTCCTGATGGTATGCTTTGTTACTTTGGTCCCAGCTCTCTGCAGGTCATTCATGTGGTTCTGGGATTTTCGCTCACCGTTCTTGTGATCATTTTGACCCCACGGGGTGAGATCTTGCATGGAGCCCCAGATCGAGGGAGATAATCAGTGGTCTTGTATGTCTTCCATTTCCTAATAATTGCTCCCACAGTTGATTTCTTCAAACCAAGCTGCTTACCTATTGCAGATTCAGTCTTCCCAGCCTGGTGCAGGCCTACAATTTTATTTCTGGTGTCCTTTGACAGCTCTTTGGTCTGGCCATAGTGGAGTTTGGACTGTGACTGTTTGAGGTTGTGGACAGGTGTCTTTTATACTGATCACAAGTTCAAACAGGTGCCATTAATACAGGTAACGAGTGAAGGACAGAGGAGCCTCTTAAAGAAGAAGTTACAGGTCTGTGAGAGCCAGAAATCTTGCTTGTTTGTAGGTGACCAAATACTTATTTTCCACCATAATTTGTAAATAAATAAATTTAAAATCCTGCAATGTGATTTTCTGTATTTTGTTTCTCATTTTGTCATTGTTGAAGTTTTTTTTCTTTTTAAGTGGGAGAACTTGCACAATTGGTGACTGACAAAATACTTTTTTGCCCCACTGTAACTACAGTTAGAAAGCCTTCTCCCCGCTGTCAGATACAGGAATGAAAGTGATCAACCACTGTCTGACGGAGCCCTTTGTGGAGGGGAAATGATAGTATATAGTTGAAACTAACAGTAGAGAAGAGAGAACAGAGACAGAGGTGATACAGATAGTCTGTCTGAACCATTCGGAGGTCTACAGTGCTGCAGCCACAGGCTTTCAAGGCTCAGTGATTCACAGCCATAACTGTGTCTCTCAATCTCAGACACCAGCCAGACTGACAGTCACAGTGACCCCTCAGTGACACCAGATGTCTGCTGCAGAGCCAGGGACATCTGGTCAGGTGCGGACAGAGGGAGGAGAGGGGGAAGGGAGAAGATGAGAGGACACCCAGACCATAATAGAGACCTCAAAAGCACTGGACTGTGTCTGCATTTATTTATTTATTTATTTTTCAATGACGGCCGAGGAACAGTGGGTTAACTGCCTGTTCAGGGGCAGAACGACAGATTTGTACCTTCGGGGATTTGAACTTGCAGCCTTTCGGTTACTAGTCCAATGCTCTAACCACTAGGCTACCCTGCCTAGTTCGGTAACCCTGCTTATCATCTGTTGAATAAGAAATCAGTACTTACTGATGTTTGGACGCTGAATAGGTGAGGTGAACCCCAGCTCTGAGCTCAGGGTTGACTTCTGTTGGGGCCAGTGCATACTGGCACATATCTTCACTAGTGATTGGGCATCACTTCTCTCACCCAGAGGCTACCTGCCCATTTAAAGCAGGACACTGCATACCTGAGCCAGGAACCATGGTAGAGGGGGAGGCAGATACTGTGACTGGCCCGTCTTGCAATCAACTCCAGGGCTACCCCCCTCTTGTGTTACAGGAAGGTAGCCCTGTAACACAACTCCAGGATGTTACAGGGCTACCTCCCTGTAACACCCAGCTGATTAATCTCCATGACAACATGCAGGGCAACAAAATGTTAACTTTTAATTTAGTGCTGTTTAATTAAGGAGTGCATGACTGGTGAAGTTGAATGCAGCTGAACGCTGATGGCCAATCTACTTAATAGGCAACATGGGAATACTGAGAAAAGAGGTTAATTCCAAGAAATAAACATCTTCAATAACCAATTATACAGTAGCCGCTAGTTGGTGATGGTCATTACGCAATAGGCATGTGTATTAACTCCCATTGCTTGGTGCAAGTTTATTATAGTTTTGTGCTTTTATATTAGGTATTTATTTCTAGTAGTTTTTCGATTGTTAATTGAAATTCAGTCAAACCTGATTTGATAGTTTTTATTTAGTTTTAGTTTTTTAGTTTTTATATCATTTAGTTTCAGTTTTACTGCTTGGGATAGAAAGCATTGGGGCGGCAGGTAGCCCAGAGCGTTGGGCCAGTAACCGAAAGGTTTCTGGATTGAAGGCAGGTAGCCCAGGGCGTTGGGCCAGTAACCGAAAGGTTTCTGGATCGAAGGCAGGTAGCCTAGAGCGTTGGGCCAGTAACCGAAAGGTTTCTGGATCGAAGGCAGGTAGCCCAGAGCGTTGGGCCAGTAACCGAAAGGTTTCTGGATCGAAGGCAGGTAGCCCAGAGCGTTGGGCCAGTAACCGAAAGGTTTCTGGATCGAAGGCAGGTAGCCCAGGGCGTTGGGCCAGTAACCGAAAGGTTTCTGGATCGAAGGCAGGTAGCCTAGAGCGTTGGGCCAGTAACCGAAAGGTTTCTGGATTGAAGGCAGGTAGCCCAGAGCGTTGGGCCAGTAACCGAAAGGTTTCTGGATCGAAGGCAGGTAGCCTAGAGCGTTGGGCCAGTAACCGAAAGGTTTCTGGATCGAAGGCAGGTAGCCTAGAGCGTTGGGCCAGTAACCGAAAGGTTTCTGGATTGAAGGCAGGTAGCCCAGAGCGTTGGGCCAGTAACCAAAAGGTTTCTGGATCGAAGGCAGGTAGCCCAGGGCGTTGGGCCAGTAACCGAAAGGTTTCTGGATCGAAGGCAGGTAGCCTAGAGCGTTGGGCCAGTAACCCGAAAGGTTTCTGGATCAAGGCAGGTAGCCCAGAGCGTTGGGCCAGTAACGAAAGGTTTCTGGATCGAAGGCAGGTAGCCCAGAGCGTTGGGCCAGTAACCGAAAGGTTTCTGGATCGAAGGCAGGTAGCCCAGAGCGTTGGGACAGTAACGGAAAGGTTTCTGGATCGAAGGCAGGTAGCCCAGAGCGTTGGGACAGTAACCGAAAGGTTTCTGGATCGAAGGCAGGTAGCCTAGAGCGTTGGGACAGTAACCGAAATGTTTCTGGATCGAAGGCAGGTAGCCCAGAGCGTTGGGCCAGTAACCGAAAGGTTTCTGGATCGAAGGCAGGTAGCCCAGAGCGTTGGGCCAGTAACGGAAAAGTTTCTGGATCGAAGGCAGGTAGCCCAGAGCGTTGGACCAGTAACCGAAAGGTTTCTGGATCGAAGCAGGTAGCCCAGAGCGTTGGGACAGTAACGGAAAGGTTTCTGGATCGAAGGCAGGTAGCCCAGAGCGTTGGGCCAGTAATGGAAAGGTTTCTGGATCGAAGCAGGTAGCCCAGAGCGTTGAGACAGTAACGGAAAGGTTTCTGGATCGAAGGCAGGTAGCCCAGAGCATTGGGCCAGTAATGGAAAGGTTTCTGGATCGAAGGCAGGTAGCCCAGAGCGTTGGGCCAGTAACGGAAAGGTTTCTGGATCGAAGGCAGGTAGCCCAGAGCGTTGGGCCCGTAACGGAAAGGTTTCTGGATCGAAGGCAGATAGCCCAGAGCGTTGGGCCAGTAAAGGAAAGGTTTCTGGATC
>NW_027015742.1:0-19129 GCF_036934945.1 Oncorhynchus masou masou
GCACTCTCCTGGTACATGGTTTATAAAGACCGTTGTCACTCTCCTGGTACATGGTTTATAGAGGCCTGGAGAACTCTTCTGGTACATGGTTTATAGAGGCCTGGGGCACTCTCCTGGTACATGGTTTATAAAGGCCGTTGGCACTCTCCTGGTACATGGTTTATAGAGGCCTGGATCACTCTCCGGGTACATGGTTTATAGAGGCCTGGATCACTCTCCTGGTACATGGTTTATAGAGGCCGGGGGCACTCTCCTGGTACATGGTTTATAGAGGCCTGGAGCACCTCTCCCGCTACATGGCTGAGGCAGAGGCCGGGGCACCTCCCGCCACATGGTTTATAGAGGCCTGGAGCACTCTCCCGCTACATGGTTTTTAGGCCTGGAGCGATCTCCTGGTGCATGGTTTATAGAGGCCTGGAGCACTCTGCACATGGTTTTTAGGAGGCCTGAGCGATTCTGGTGCATGGTTTATAGAGGCCTGGAGCACTGCTACCTGGTTGAGGAGGCCTGGAGCACTCTCCCTGGTACATGGTTTATAGAGGCCTGGGCACTCTCCTGGTACATGGTTTATGTGGCACCGCTCTCCTGGTACATGGTTTATAGGAGGCCTGGAGAACCTCCTGGTACATGGTTTATAGAGGCCTGGGGCACTCTCCTGGTACATGGTTTATAAAGGCGGCTTCCTGAGGTTTATAGAGGCCTGGAGCACTCTCCGGTACATGGTTTATAGAGCCTGATACATGGTTTATAGAGGCCTGGAGTACATGGTTTATAGAGGCTGATCACTCTCCTGGCACATGGTTTATAGAGGCCTGGGAGCACTCTCCTGGTACATGGTTTATAAAGACCGCTGTCACCTGGTACATGGTTTATAGAGGCCTGGACTCTCCATGGTTTATAGAGGCCATACACTTCCTGGTACATGGTTAGAGGCCCGGGGCACTCTCCTGGTACATGGTTTGTAGAGGCCTGGAGCACTCTCCTGGTACATGGTTTATAGAGGCAGGGGCACTCTCCTGGTACATGGCACTCCTGGATCAATTTCCTACACATGGTTTATAGAGGCCTGGACTCTCCTGGTACATGGTTTATAGAGGCCGGGGGCACTCTCCTGGTACATGGTTTATAGAGCTGCTCCCCGGTACATGGTTTATAGAGGCCTGGGCACTCTCCTGGTACATGGTTTATAGAGAGTCCTGGGAGCGCTCTATGGTACATGGTTTATAGAGGCCTGGGACACTCTCCTGGAGCATAGTTGCAGAGGCCTGGATCACTCTCCTGGTAGATGGTTTATAGAGGCTTCGGGGTACCTCCTTGGTATATGGTTTGAGAGAGGCCCTCCCCGATACATGGTTTATAGAGGCCTGGAGTACCCTCTCCTGGTTTATAGGGGCCTGGGAGCACTTCCTGGTACATGGTTTATAGAGGCCTGGAACACTCTCCTGGTACATGCTTTATAGAGGCCCCGGCACATGGTTTATAGAGGCCTGGAGCGATCTCCCGCTACATGGTTTATAGAGGCCTGGGGCACCCTCCCGCTACATGGCTTATTGAGAGGCCTGGGGCACCCTCCCGCTACATGGTTTATAGAGGCCTGGGGCACTCCTCCCCATACATGGTTTATAGAGGCATGGAGCACTCTCCTGTACATGGTTTATAGAGGCCTGGAGCACTCTCCTGGTACATGGTTTATAGAGGCCTGGAGCACTCTCCTGGTACATGCTTTATAGAGGCCTGGAGCACCCTCCTGGTACATGGTTTATAGAGGCATGGAGCATCTCCCCTATATGGTTTATAGAGGCCTGGAGCACTCTCCCGCTATATGGTTTATAGAGGACTGTGCACCTCCCCCGCTACATGGTTTATAGAGGCCTGGGGCACTCTCCTGGTACATGGTTTATAGAGGCCTGGAGCACTCTCCCTGCACATGGTTTATAGATGCCTGGAGCACCTTCCATACATGGTTTATAGAGGTCTGGAGCACTCTCATGGTAAATGGTTTATAGAGGCCTGGAGCACCCTCCTGGTACATGGTTTATAGAGGCCTGGAGCACTCTCCTGGTACATGGTTTATAGTGGCCTGGAGCACTCTCCGCTACATGGTTTATAGAGGCCTGGAGCACCCTCCCGCTACGGTTTATAGAGGCCTGGGGCACTCTCCCGCGTACATGGTTTATAGAGGCCTGGAGCGCTCTCCTGGTACATGGTTTATAGAGGCCTCCTGGAGTTTATAGAGTATCAGCACTCTCCTGGTACATGGTTTATAGAGGCCTGGGGCAGCCCTACATGGTCGAGTCAGAGGCTCAAAGACTCTCCGGGGGCACTCTCCCGCTAAGGATGGTTTATAGAGGCCCGGGGCACTCTCCCGGTTACATGGTTTATAGAGGCCTGGCCCGGGGCCTTGAGGCCTGGGGCATCCTGATTATATCAACATGGTTACTATACTATCATCTTATTCAACATTTACTGAAACCACAGTCATGCCTGATTATATCAACATTATCAGTCAACAGTTACCAGTCAGTTACTAGTCAAGTTATCAGTCAACAGTTACCAGGACAGTCAACAGTTACCAGTCAACAGTTACCAGTCAACAGTTACCAGTCAAGTTATCAGTCAAGTTATCAGTCAACAGTTACCAGTCAAGTTATCAGTCAAGTTATCAGTCAACAGTTACCAGGCAACAGTTACCAGTCAACAGTTACCAGTCAACAGTTACCAGTCAACAGTTAACCAGTCAACAGTTACCAGTCAACAGTTAACCAGTCAACAGTTACCAGTCAACAGTTTGGACACACCTACTTCATTCATTTTTCTTTATTTTTTACTATTTTCTTCATATGTAGAATAATAGTGACGACATCAAAACTATGAAATGACACATATGGAATCATGTAGCACCAAAAAAAGTGTTAAACAAATCAAAATACATGTTATATTTTAGATTCCTTCAAAGTAGCCACCCTTTCACCCTTTGCCTTGATGACAGCTTTGCACGCTTGGTTGACTCACAAACTTCAATAGAGAGTGAGAAGGTGTGTCCAACCTTTTGACTGGTACTATATATATATTATATTATATTATATATATTATATTATATATATATATTATATATATATAATATATATATATTATATGTATATTATATATATATATTATATATATATATTATATATATATAATATTATATAATATATATATATATATATATATAAATATATATATATTATATATATAAATAATATATATATATAATATATATATATATATAATATTTATATATATATATATATATATATATATAATATTAATATATATATATATATATAATATATATATATATATATATATATAATATATATATATATATATATTATATATATATATAATATATATAAATCGTTGCAGATGACAATATGAACGCCATAGTGAGTCAGATGGAGATGGTAATAATCCACATTCACCGTTAAACACCAGTATCCGCAGGGCCTCGGGACTCCTGACAGTCACTTTTATCACAATGGCTGACATTTTTTACACTCACAGTTGTATTAAAAAAGCATGTCTCACAAGTAATGAGGAGTGCGTTTGTCATTTCCATAAGGCTGGGCAGAGCAGGACATTGTGATGATAATAGGCAGGTCATGTTCTCTTCAGAGTCAACGACTATGGATGGGGAGGATTCATCTATTCAATGCAACCTCCACATCAGCCAGCTTCATAATGAGCAGCTCCCAAAGGGCACCAGCCATAGATGAGAATTAGTTTTTAGATTGGCACTGCTCATTCTACTCACAGACAACAGGCTATTAGATTGGCACTGCTCATTCTACTCACAGACAACAGGCTATTAGATTGGCACTGCTCATTCTACTCACAGACAATATATTACAGATTACCATTCTACTCACAGACAACAGGCTATTAGATTGGCACTGCTCATTCTACTCACAGACAACAGGCTTTTAGATTGGCACTGCTCATTCTACTCACAGACAACAGGCGATTGTCACTATTAGATTTTAGATTGCACTGCTCATTCTACTCACAGACATGTATTATTAGATTGGCTCACAGACAGACAACAGGCTATTAGATTGGCACTGCTCATTCTACTCACAGACAACAGGCTATTAGACTGGCACTGCTCATTCTACTCAGACAAACAGATTGGGCACTGCCATTCTACTCACAGACAACACGCTATTAGATTGGCACTGCCTAGACAACACGCAATTAGATTGGCACTGCTCATTCTACTCACAGACAACAGGCTATTAGATTGGCACTGCTCATTCTACTCACAGACAAAAAGCTTGTAAAGCTCATATGAATTCAAACTATTTCTGTTCTCTTTTGTGCTGTTGCTGCACCTCATGTCATTGACTTAATAAAACATCTACCTCCTGCTCAGTGAGACATCCCCTGAAGGTTCCATTGAACTCTGAAAAGACGGTTGTTGTTGCAGAAACATGTGGACTGAAGGCATTAACCTGTGCTTTGATTATAGTCTACCACTGTGTGGATTATGGAAGGTTGATTCTCAGATATCTAACCAGCGACTTCATAAAAACACTCTGTCTCTTGTCAAATCTGTTTGTTTGATGTTTCTCTGCTTGACAAACTTTTGCCGCTTTCACTGTGTGTCAGAAGACTCATAGACTTTATCCTTCACTCTGTATAGTCATTAGACTTTATCCTTCACCAGTATAGTCAGAAGACTCATAGACTTTATCCTTCACTCAGTGTCAGAAGACATAGACTTTATCCTTCACTCAGTATAGTCAGCAGACTCATAGGCTTTATCCTTCACTCTGAAGTCAGAAGACTCTGACTTTATCCTTCACTCAGTATAGTCAGCAGACTGGCTTTATCCTTCACTCAGTATAGTCAGAAACATGTTTATCCTTCAAGTATAGTCATTAACCTTGGCTTCAGCTTTGATTATAGAAGACTCATAGACTTTATCCTTCACTCAGTATAGTGGATTATGGCTTAAGCCTTCACCAGTATAGTCAGAGGACCTCATTGGCTTCAGCCTTCACTCAGTATAGTCAGAAGACTCATAGACTTTATCCTTCACTCAGTAAAACACTCATAGGCTTAAGCTCTTAGTCAGAAGACTCATATACTTTATCCTTCACTCAGTTAGTCAGAAGACCCATAGGCTTCATCCTTCACTCAGTATAGTCAGAAGACTCATAGACTTTATCCTTCACTCAGTATAGTCAGAAGACTCAGGGCTTCAGCCTTTCACTCAGTATAGTCAGAAGACTCATAGACTTTATCCTTCACTCAGTATAGTCAGAAGACCCATAGACTTTATCCTTCACTCAGTATAGTCAGAGGACTCATTGGCTTCAGCCTTCACTCAGTATAGTCAGAGGACTCATTGGCTTCAGCCTTCACTCAGTATAGTCAGCAGACCCATAGACTTTATCCTTCACTCAGTATAGTCAGAAGACTCAGTCTTTATCCTTCACTCAGTATAGTCAGAAGACTCATTGACTTAAGCCTTCACTCAGTATAGTCAGAAGACTCATAGACTTCAGCCTTCACTCAGTATAGTCAGCAGACCCATAGACTTCATCCGTCAAGAGGTTCTGCTAACCTATTAATGTCTCCTCTGAGGCTCTCTCTTGTCCAGATTATGAAGAAAAACCACAACAATCCTCTATTTATGATGAAGGTGAAGTAACATCCTTGTTTCAGTCCTGCTGCCATGGGTCAACTCTCTAGTTAATCCACATGAAGGCAGGGTAGCCAGTGGTTAGAGCATTGAACTAGTAACCGGAAGGTTGCAAGTTCAAACCCCAGCTGACAAGGTACAAATCTGTCGTTCTGCCCCTGAACAGGCAGTTAACCCACTGTTCCCAGGCCGTCATTGAAAATAAGAATGTGTTCTTAACTGACTTGCCTGGTTAAATAAAGGTAAAATTTAAAAAAAAAATTAAAAGTTAGGATTGGCTGACACCTTTCAACATGTAAACAAAGTGAAGCCTTGAATATAAAGCATCTCCATAAGCCTGTAGTTGACTGGTTCATCCTGAGGTATGGGCCTGTACGCAGTGAAGGAATTCTGGCCTCAGTATGTAAGTGTGTTTTACGTTGTTGGCTCAAACATTTGCTGCTGCTGCAAGGGATTGTGAAATGTTTTCTCATGATGTGACTCTTCACAGGTTCCTGTTTCTGGCAGCACAGAGAAGAGTTGTATGTAATAAAGGTTTCAAGTGTTTTCTCATGATGTGACTCTTCACAGGTTCCTGTTTCTGGCAGCACAGAGAAGAGTTGTATGTAATAAAGGTTTCAAGTGTTTTCTCATGATGTGACTCTTCACAGGTTCCTGTTTCTGGCAGCACAGAGAAGAGTTGTATGTAATAAAGGTTTCAAGTGTTTTTTTATGTGAATCTTCAAAAAATAAAGAGAAGAGTTGCATGTATAAAGGTTTCAAGTGTTTTTTTAAGGGAATCAATCAAAATAAAAATAACTCTGCATCTCATCTCTCTGACTCTAAACTCTGACTCACAAAAACCCAGCAGAGAAAATAACTCTGCAACTCATCTCTGACTCTAAACTGACTCACAAAACCCAGCAGAGAAAATAACTGCATCTCACCTCTCTGACTCTTAAAGCTGACTCAAGACAAAAACCAAGCAGAGAAAATAACTGCATCTCATCTCTGACTCTAAACTCTGACTCACAAATCCAGCAGAGAAAATAACTCTGCAACTCATCTCTCTGATGAGAGAAAATAACTCTGCATCTCACCTCTCTGACTCTAAACTCTGACTCACAAACCAAGCAGAGAAAATAACTCTGCATCTCACCTCTCTGACTCTATACTCTGACTCACAAACCCAGCAGAGGGCTTCTTATGCACGGCACAGACATGAGTCTGAGATGTGTAAGCAGCAGGATAGTAATCCACTGCTAAAGCTGATGTGACATTGTCACAAACCGTGGTGCACAGCCAGAAGATGGGCCACACACCCAGGGATCGGGGCCTCCTGTTCTTCTGAGCTAGATGCACCTTTTTAGACGGCCATGAAATGATATAGGCTTAGGGAGTTGGGGAGTGACATAGGACAGTCGGCGCGGAGACTGTCGGCACGGAGACGGACTAACTAAATACATTTCCCAGCCTCACAGCCATAGCAATAGCTTAATGTGGCTTGAAATTTGAATTCTATTTTCAGGAGGCGCTGACTCTACACAGCCAAGACCCAATCTTTTTGACCTGAAACCCATGAAATCAAGACATTCAGCCACCGGTGGCTCTGATAGAACATGGGGATGCAGGGGTTTGTTTTATTACCTGTTAGCAAAGACAGTAAACCAAGACAAAAAAATGGAAATGAACCTATTGCCAACTCTGAATACAGTAGGTATGGATTGGAACACTTGGTAGTTGGTAAATAAAGCTGTACTGTACATTACCAATGTGATGTGGGAGGCTGTGAATGGTACTGAGATTACCAATGTGGTGTGGGAGGCTGTGAATGGTACTGTACATTAAGGAGGCTGTGAATGGTACTGTACATTAACAATGTGGTGTGGGAGGCTGTGAATGGTACTGTACATTAACAATGTGGTGTGAGGCTGTGAATGGTACTGTACATTAACTAGATGGTACTGTACATTAAGGAGGCTGTGAATGGTACTGTACATTAACAATGTGATGTGTGGAATGGTACTGTACATTAAGGAGGCTGTGAATGGTACTGTACATTAAGGAGGCTGTGAATGGTACTAACCAAATAATGTGGGGGAGGCTGTGAATGGTACTGTACATTAAGGAGGCTGTGAATGGTACTGTACATTACCAATGTGGTGGGGAGGCTGTGAATGGTACTGTACATTAAGGAGGCTGTGAATGGTACTGTACATTAAGGAGGCTGTGAATGGTACTGTAAATTAAGGAGGCTGTGAATGGTACTGTAAATTAAGGAGGCTGTGAATGGTACTGGGAGGCTGATGAAGGTACTGTTTTAAGGAGGCAAATGGTACTGTAGCAAAGAGGCTGTGAATGGTACTGTACATTAAGGAGGCTGTGAATGGTACTTGCCAACATTAAGGAGGCTGTGAATGGTACTGTACATTAAGGAGGTTGTGAATGGTACTGTACATTAAGGAGGCTGTGAATGGTACTGTACATTAAGGAGGCTGTGAATGTACTGTGGGAGGCTGTGAATGGTACTGTACATTAACAATGTGATGTGGGAGGCTGTGAATGGTACTGTACATTAACAATGTGTGTGGGAGGCTGTGAATGGTACTGTACATTAAGGAGGCTGTGAATGGTACTGTACATTAACAATGTGGTGTGGGAGGCTGTGAATGGTACTGTACATTAACAATGTGGTGTGGGAGGCTGAATGGTACTGTACATTAAGGAGGCTGTGAATGGTACTGTACATTAACAATGTGGTGGGGAGGCTGTGAATGGTACTGTACATTAACAATGTGGTGTGGGAGGCTGTGAATGGTACTGTACATTAAGGAGGCTGTGAATGGTACTGTACAATGTGGTGTGGGAGGCTGTGAATGGTACTGTACATTAACAATGTGATGTGGGAGGCTGTGAATGGTACTGTACATTAAGGATGCTGTGAATGGTACTGTACATTAACAATGTGGTGTGGGAGGCTGTGAATGGTACTGTACATTAACAATGTGGTGTGGGAGGCTGTGAATGGTACTGTACATTAAGGAGGCTGTGAATGGTACTGTACATTAACAATGTGGTGGGAGGCTGTGAATGGTACTGTACATTAAGGTGTGACTGTACATTAACAATGTGGTGTGAGGCTGTGAATGGTACTGTACATTAAGGAGGGCTGGGAGGGCTGAATGGTACTGTACATTAACAATGTGATGTGGAGGCTGTGAATGGTACTGTACATTAAGGAGGCTGTGAATGGTATTGTATGTGAGAAGGGGTTAATGGTGTGTTTTTCAGAGCAGTTCTAAGAGACATATTTGAAAGCCATTAGGTGAAATAACCCAAATTAGGACCTATTGGGATCTATTACAGTACCCAGTGCAACCATACAGGAAACAGTCCTTATGCCTGAGGGCATCATTTTAACTCTCCTAATCGCCAGGTCCCTCTCACTCTAAATGAGATGGAAGAATTTAGGACAACGTTTTTCCTCCGGCTGAATTATTTCACCTCTATGTAACCTTCATGTGATTGGTTAGAAACACAGGAAGTAGTTCCACCAACTGAATGCGTCCTTTCTCAGAGGTGCCAGTGGTGCCAGATTGGGGTTCTGGGGGGTTTGGGTGTTGAATTAGGAGCAGCTACATCCTATCTTTAACATTTGACTTAAAGTGAGTATATATAAGCATTCATAACCCCCTTATGAAACAAGTCATAACACCCTTATGAAACCAGTCATAACACCTTTATGAAACCAGTCATAACCCCCTTATGAAACCAGTCATAACACCTTTATGAAACCAGTCATAACTTTATGAAACCAGTCATAACCCCTTATGAAACCAGTCATAACACCTTATGAAACCAGTCATAACCCCTTTATGAAACCAGTCATAACCCCCTTATGAAACCAGTCATAACACCTTTATGAAACCAGTCATAACCCCCTTATGAAACCAGTCATAACACCTTTATAAAACCAGTCATAACACCTTTATGAAACCATTCATAACACCTTTATGAAACCAGTCATAACCCCCTTATGAAACCAGTCATAACACCTTTGTGTAATCAGTTATATCACCTTTACGAAACCAGTCATAACACCTTTATGAAACCAGTCATAGCACCATTTTATTTGACCTTTAACTAGGCAAGTCAGTTAAGAACAAATTCTTATTTTCAATGATGGCCTAGGAACAGTGGGTTAACTGCCTGTTCAGGGGCAGAACAACATATTTGTACCTTTCAGCTCAGGGATTTAAACTTGCAACCTTCCTCGCTACTAGTCCAACGCTTAACCACTAGGCTACCAACGTCATAGCACCATTCATGAAACCAGTCATAACCCCTTATGAAACCAGTCATAACACCTTATGAAACCAGTCATAATCGCTGTTTATAAGCCAGTCATAGCACCCTTTATGAAACCAGTCATAGCACCATTCATGAAACCAGTCATAACGCCCCAACCAGTCATAACACCTTTATGAAACCAGTCATAACACCTTTATGAAACCATTCATAACACCTTTATGAAACCAGTCATAACCCCCTTATGAAAACCAGTCATAACTCCCTTATGAAAACCAGTCATAACACCTTTATGAAACCAGTCATAACACCTTTATGAAACCAGTCATAACCCCTTATGAAACCAGTCATAACACCTCTATGAAACCTCATAACCCCCTTATGAAACCAGTCATAACTCCCTTATGAAACCAGTCATAACCCCCCTTATGAAACCAGTCATAACACCTTTATGAAACCAGTCATAACCCCTTTATGAAACCAGTCATAACACCTTTATGAAACCAGTCATAACACCTTTATGAAACCATTCATAACACCTTTATGAAACCAGTCATAACCCCCTTATGAAACCAGTCATAACACCTTTGTGTAATCAGTTATATCACCTTTTACGAAACCAGTCATAACACCTTTATGAAACCAGTCATAGCACCATTTTATTTGACCTTTAACTAGGCAAGTCAGTTAAGAACAAATTATTATTTTCAATGATGGCCTAGGAACAGTGGGTTAACTGCCTGTTCAGGGGCAGAACAACATATTTGTACCTTTCAGCTCAGGGATTTAAACTTGCAACCTTCCTCGTACTAGTCCAACGCCTAACCACTAGGCTACCCTGCCGAAACCAGTCATAGCACCATTCATGAAACCAGTCATAACCCTTATGAAACCAGTCATAACACCTTTATGAAACCAGTCATAACACCTTTGAAGCCAGTCATAGCAAAAACCAGTCATAGCACCATTCATGAAACCAGTCATAACGTCATATGAAGCACCAGTCATAACACCTTTATGAAACCAGTCATAACACCGTTACCATTCATAACACCTTTATGAAAACCAGTCATAACCCCCTTATGAAACCAGTCATAACACCGCCAGTCATAACACCTTCATGAAACCAGTCATAACACCTATGAAACCAGTCATAGCACCATTCATGAAACCAGTCATAACACAGCATGAAACCAGTCATAGCACCATTCATGAAAACAGTCATAACACCATTCATGAAACCAGTCAAAACACCTTTATGAAACCAGTCATAACACCTTCATGAAACCAATCATAACACCTTTATGAAACCAGTCATAACACCTTCATGAAACCAGTCATAACACCTTTATGAAACCAGTCATAACACCTTTATGAAACTAGTAATAACACCTTTATGAAACCAGTCATAAACCAGTCATAACATCTTTATGAAACCAGACATGGTTTATGTGCGTTTCGGTATCATTCATAACAACCTTCCTAATACAGTTGTTAGAGCTACATCTCCTTGTGGGGACCGTGTGAGATTGTATGGGACATAACTCCATGTTGACTTCTGGCCCGAACTGTGGTGTCCCTGACTGACCCAACTTTTCAGAGGCTACCAACAAAACCAAAATGAGTGAATATGTAAAAGCAGTAATAATGTGGTCAAGCGTATTGACTTGGTGGCACAGAGCTCAGACAGTGAGTGTGGCTCCCTGAGGCTCACCTCTGACAGATAGATTTTGGTCTGACTGGTGAGTAATGTCTGGAGACAACTGTCTGACTGGCTTCTGTCTCTTTACATCTCTTTACTGATCTAGGATTTCCCCAGTGAGTGAACAGCATGCAGGCAGCGCACTTGGGAGTCAAATGAAAAGCTTGATAAAGAGAATTGTTTTTCAAGTGAAAAGAAGTCAGACAATAAATCTAAATATTTATCGTTGATGAGTTAATTATGGATATATGCCAATTAATATTTGATATCCCAAACTAGACTCACAGTCTCATAACTTAAGCATCTTGCCAGCTTTCATTGTTGGTCCTCTCAAGCTCTTGGACAGCATGACATATGATAACTCACATTCCATAACACAGAATAAACCACATGTGATGTATATTCAACACATATACTGCATCTCGTGACATTACTTCTTTACGTGATGTTCTTCTATGCCCAAATGTCAATTTTAACATCTCTCTCTCTCTCTCTCTCTCTCTCTCTCTCTCTCTCTCTCTCTCTCTCTCTCTCTCTCTCTCTTTCTCTCTCTCTCTCTCTCTCTCTCTCTCTCTCTCTCCCTATCTCTACCTACCACTCTCTCTCTCTCCCTCTCCCTATCTCTACCTCTCTCTCCCTCTCCCTCTCCCTATCTCTACCTCTCTCTCTCTCTCTCTCTCTCTCTCCCTATCTCTACCTCTCTCTCTCTCCCTCTCCCTATCTCTACCTCTCTCTCTCTCTCCCTCTCCCTATCTCTCTACCTCTCTCTCTCTCCCTATCTCTACCTCTCTCTCTCTCTCTCTCTCTCTCTCTGCCTGTTTTATTAGGTACACCCATCTAGTACTGAGTCGGGACCTGGACACGGTCCAGTGTTGAGATCGTGTGCCCACTTGCGCTGCTTCTTCTTGTTTTAGCTGATAGGAGTGGAACCCAGTGTGTGGTTGTCTGCTGCAATAGCCCATCCGTGGACAAGGACTGACAAATTGTGCATTTCCTAGATGCCGTTCTACACCACTGTTGTACTGCGAAGTTATTTGCCTGTTTGTGGCCCGCCTCTGTTAGCTTGCACGAATCTTGTCATTCTCCTCTCTCATCAACGAGCTGTTTCCACACACAGGACGGCCACTGACCATCATACAACGCTTAAAGTCGTCAGTCACTCGTTTAACGCATTTAATGGAACAGTAACCGAATGCTCGATGCCTGTCTGCCTGCTTTATGTAGCAAGCCACGCCACTTGAACCACTGTCTGTAGGAGGGAACCATTTTCATGTCTGTAGCAATGCCATTTTCATGTCTGTAGCAATTCTCTTCTCATTCTGTCTGTAGCAATACTCACTCTTCTCTCATTCTGTCTGTAGCAAATACTCAGTCTTCTCATTATGTCTGTAGCAATACTCAGTCTTCTCATTCTGTCTGTAGCAATACTCACTCTTCTCTCATTATGTCTGTAGCAATACTCAGTCTTCTCATTCTGTCTGTAGCAATACTCAGTCTTCTCATTATGTCTGTAGCAATACTCACTCTTCTCATTCTGTCTGGTAGCAATACTCACTCTTCTCTCATTCTGTCTGTAGCAATACTCAGTCTTCTCTCATTATGTCTGTAGCAATACTCACTCTTCTCTCATTCTGTCTGTAGCAATACTCAGTCTTCTCTCATTATGTCTGTAGCAATACTCAGTCTTCTCTCATTATGTCTGTAGCAATACTCAGTCTTCTCATTCTGTCTGTAGCAATACTCACTCTTCTCTCATTCTGTCTGTAGTAAATACTCAGTCTTCTCTCATTATGTCTGTAGCAATACTCAGTCTTCTCATTCTGTCTGTAGCAATACTCACTCTTCTCTCATTCTGTCTGTAGCAATACTCACTCTTCTCTCATTCTGTCTGTAGCAATACTCAGTCTTCTCTCATTATGTCTGTAGCAATACTCACTCTTCTCTCATTCTGTCTGTAGCGATACTCTCAGTCTTCTCTCATTCTGTCTGTAGCAATACTCACTCTTCTCATTCTGTCTGTAGCAATACTCAGTCTTCTCTCATTCTGTCTGTAGCGATACTCAGTCTTCTCATTCTGTCTGTAGCAATACTCTCACTCTCTCATTCTGTCTGTGCAATACTCAGTCTTCTCATTCTGTCTGTAGCAATACTCAGTCTTCTCTCATTATGTCTGTAGCAATACTCACTCTTCTCTCATTCTGTCTGTAGCAATACTCAGTCTTCTCTCATTATGTCTGTAGCAATACTCACTCTTCTCATTCTGTCAGTAGCAATACTCAGTCTTCTCATTCTGTCAGTAGCAATACTCAGTCTTCTCTCATTATGTCTGTAGCAATACTCAGTCTTCTCTCATTATGTCTGTAGCAATACTCACTCTTCTCATTCTGTCTGTAGCAATACTCACTCTTCTCTCATTATGTCTGTAGCAATACTCAGTCTTCTCTCATTATGTCTGTAGCAATACTCACTCTTCTCTCATTATGTCTGTAGCAATACTCACTCTTCTCTCATTCTGTCTGTAGCAATACTCACTCTTCTCTCATTCTGTCTGTAGCAATACTCACTCTTCTCTCATTCTGTCTGTAGCAATACTCACTCTTCTCTCATTCTGTCTGTAGCAATACTCACTCTTCTCTCATTATGTCTGTAGCAATACGAACTCTTTTCTCATTATGTCTGTAGCAATACTCAGTCTTCTCTCATTCTGTCTGTAGCAATACTCAGTCTTCTCTCATTATGTCTGTAGCAATACTCAGTCTTCTCTCATTCTGTCTGTAGCAATACTCAGTCTTCTCTCATTCTGTCTGTAGCAATACTCACTCTTCTCATTCTCTGTAGTATTACTGATGATCTATGTCTGTCATGGCCAGCCCCGTTCTCCCTTCATGATGTAGTACAATTCCCTTTTGTAACAGAAAGGTAACACACTTGCTGTCTGGCTATGCCTTCTGGACTGGGTAGCATGTTGGGGTGGATTAAAAGTACATCTGTAACATTAATTAATCATTTTTTTCATACATTTGTAACAATTTTTTTTCATAATTTGTCTGTTTTATTTGTCACAGATGGCGATTGATTATGACATCAAGTTCATAGAAACGAGCGCCAAGTCCAGCCTGAACGTGGAAGAGGTGAGTTCTGTTCAGTACTATTCATTTATACCTATTTTAATTCTTCTCTCAATGTTTTCATTGAAACAGGACGTTTTCTCTTATACACGGTCCGTGAAGTATACGTTTGTTTCTTTGACCACACTGAGAAGAGACATGATGACGAGACTCAACAGAAACATCGTGAGCTTATGTTGTTTAGCAGATGATGCTCATATGGTGCCTAATAAACTGGCCGGTGAATAAACTGCCCCCCCCTCTCTCTCCCCCCTCTCTTCCCCATCTGTCTCTTTCTCTCTATGGTGCTGAGATGACTGTCAACTATCAGTGCATTGTTTTTCTCATGGTTTCTTCTGGATTAATCCTCAAAATTCTACCTGCAATGTCTGATAAATAAAGCAGGCGTTATAATTTATGACAAGGGCTGTGCTTTAGAGTTCTGTGTGGCATCCTATAAAACTCCACGTGATTCAGCAGAGCTGATGTAGAGCTGATGTAGAGCTGATGTAGAGCTGATGCAGAGCTGATGTAGAGCTGATGTAGAGCTGATGTAGAGCTGATGCAGAGCTGATGCAGAGCTGATGTAGAGCTGATGCAGAGCTGATGCAGAGCTGATGTAGAGCTGATGTAGAGCTGATGCAGAGCTGATGTAGAGCTGATGCAGAGCTGATGCAGAGCTGATGTAGAGCTGATGTAGAGCTGATGCAGGGCTGATGCAGAGCTGATGTAGAGCTGATGCAGAGCTGATGTAGAGCTGATGCAGAGCTGATGTAGAGCTGATGCAGAGCTGATGTAGAGCTGATGCAGAGCTGATGTAGAGCTGATACAGAGCTGATGTAGAGCTGATATAGAGCTGATGCAGAGCTGATGTAGAGCTGATGTAGAGCTGATGTAGAGCTGATACAGAGCTGATACAGAGCTGATGTAGAGCTGATGTAGACAGGTCGGGTGAATTAGACAGGTAGGATGAATTAGACAGGTCTGATGAATTAGACAGGTCTGATGAATTAGACAGAGCTGATGAATTAGACAGGTCTGATGAATTAGACAGGTCTGATGAATTAGACAGAGCTGATGAATTAGACAGGTCTGATGAATTAGACAGGTCTGACGAATTAGACAGGTAGGATGAATTAGACAGAGCTGATGAATTAGACAGGTAGGATGAATTGGACAGGTCTGATGAATTAAACAGGTCTGATGAATTAGACAGAGCTGATGAATTAGACTGTTCTGATGGATTAGACAGGTCTGATGAATTAGACAGTAGCTGATGAATTAGACAGGTCTGATGAATTAGACAGGTCTGATGAATTAGACAGAGCTGATGAATTAGACAGGTCTGATGAATTAGACAGAGCTGATGAATTAGACAGAGCTGATGAATTAGACAGGTCTGATGAATTAGACAGAGCTGATGAATTAGACAGGTCTGATGAATTAGACAGAGCTGATGAATTAGACAGGTCTGATGAATTAGACAGGTCTGATGGATTAGACAGAGCTGATGAATTAGACAGGTCTGATGAATTAGACAGGTCTGATGGATTAGACAGGTGTGATGCTGAAAAAGAAAGGACATTATTGCCTACTTCACACATGCTTTTCTTTTTACTAAAAAGTAGTGTGTAGTTCCAGTAGTTAGATACAGCACTATATGACTAAAAAGTAGTGTGTAGTTCCAGTAGTTAGATACAGCACTATATGACTAAAAAGTAGTGTGTAGTTCCAGTAGGTTAGATACACTCACTGATATGACTAAATAAGTAGTGTGTAGTTCCAGTAGTTAGATACAGCACTATATGACTAAAAAGTAGTGTGTAGTTCCAGTAGTTAGATACACCACTATATGACTAAAAAGTAGTGTGTAGTTCCAGTAGTTAGCTACACCACTATATGACTAAAAAGTAGTGTGTAGTTCCAGTAGTTAGATACACCACTATATGACTAAAAAGTAGTGTGTAGTTCCAGTAGTTAGCTACACCACTATATGACTAAAAAGTCACGTTTGGACTCCCAATCACGGCCGGTTGTGATACATCCTGGAATCGAACCAGGACCTCTAGTGACACCTCTAGCACTGAGATGCAGTGCCTTCGACCGCCTGGCGCCACTCGGGAGCCACAACGCTGGTCTTATTTCAGATGTATGACTTTGTCAACTGTTGTCACGACATACACTACTGACTGCTTGTGACAATGTGCTTGTGACAATCATTTAAAAAGCTGTAAGGCAGAATTATGAGGGAAGAGTTCCTATGGACCACTCACTCAACTCACTGATATCTGTACTGACTACCTGGAGCTACTCCACCGTATTCTGTCAAATGGTACATAAAGGAGGTTCGTTGTATCATCGTGTTGTCAACAGTTGAACAGCAGCCCCTCTATAATAGACTGAGCTAATGAATAAAGTCTGCTGAAAAGAAACTTCAAATCAATGGCTGAGTCCTAATTGCAGAAAACTAAGGTCCACAGACAGAATTGATTGCATTTTCCATGCAGCAGCGGATTTAATCAAACCAAAGTGTGTGGGGAAATAAATGAATAATGAATTTTGAGAAAATGACTCGGCAATTTGCTGTCGATACAGACAGCCTCACAATGTAATTTCATACTGCATAATCTTATATTCTACAGAGTGAACTCATGAGTAGTGCACTTCAAGATGAGTGCAAACTCTCATTTCTGTCACACAACAGTCCCAAGCCGTTGCATTTATCAAGAGTCAACTTTACTCTGTCTGAATTGTCCAAGAGCTGGGAGCTATAAATTGTGTGGATCTATAGCAGGAAAAGCTTATTACAGGTCCTGCATGAGGATTGCCTGGGCTACAGACAGTCCCTTTGATATCGAGAGGCCCTCTGATGTAGTGATCAAATACAGTGGGCCAAAGTGGTTTCTGTATTCAAAGAAATTGGCAGTCTATGGATTGACAGTGGTCTAGTCACAAATGTTCATACCTCGTGGAGTGTTTTTCTGAGAGGGATGGTCTGATGAAAATAGTCATGATCCGTAGAGGTAGATAGTTTGTTGATAAGGGAAATGTGTGCTGAACCCGACGCTACAGAAGACAGAGATGCTAGCAGGTTGACAGGTTGTCCTCACACTGCTTTACCTCAATCTCCTGCATCTGGGAACTGTCACCGGCACGCATCGCTGATGTGGGAAACTATTGTGACAGCTCTAACTAAACTGGGACAGCATGGGCTCCAACTAGAAGGTGAACAACAAACTCTCGTAGGGATAATGAGAAATGAACGGGAGCCGCAAACATGGATGTCCGATGGACATCTCCCCGGTGAGACATGATGGAGTGGTGTGTGTGTGTGCATGCAGAAGGACAAAGGACAGCCTGGGGGACAGATGGACGATTCACTTAGAACCCAGACATCTCTTCACATGGCGATCAGGGACCTCTCCTGTCAGGACAGCACTAAAGTGAGAAGGGAAGGAGAGGAGATCAACATTGGCTCACCCATGCTGGCCTTTTACAGCCTTGCGGATTGATTTTCAGTACATCAGTTCCGGGTCTGTGTGTCTGTTGCCGGGTTGATTTCAGATTGGTTCCGGGTCTGTGTGTCTGTGGCAGAGTTGATTTCAGATTGGTTCCAGGTCTGTGTGTCTGTGGCAGAGTTGATTTCAGATTGGTTCCGGGTCTGTGTGTCTGTTGCAGGGTTGATTTCAGATTGGTTCCGGGTCTGTGTGTCTGTTGCAGGGTTGATTTCAGATTGGTTCCAGGTCTGTGTGTCTGTGGCAGAGTTGATTTCAGATTGGTTCCAGGTCTGTGTGTCTGTTGCAGGGTTGATTTCAGATTGGTTCCGGGTCTGTGTGTCTGTGGCCGGGTTGATTTCAGATTGGTTCCAGGTCTGTGTGTCTGTGGCCGGGTTGATTTCAGATTGGTTCCAGTGGAGGTTACAGGAGGGGACAGTAGGGCAGGCTAACACTCCATGGGCTGGTTTTCCAGACCCAGATTAAACCTTCCACTCCATGGGCTGGTTTCCAGACCCAGATTAAACCTTCCACTCCATGGGCAGGTTTCCCAGACCCAGATTTAAACCTTCCACTCCATGGGCTGGTTTCTCAGACCCAGATTAAACCTACCACTCCATGGCAGGTTTCTCAGACCCAGATTAAACCTTCCACTCCATGGGCAGGTTTCTCAGACCCAGATTAAACCTTCCACTCCATGGGCAGGTTTCTCAGACCCAGATTAAACCTTCCACTCCATGGGCAGGTTTCTCAGACCCAGATTAAACCTTCCACTCCATGGGCTGGTTTCTCAGACCCAGATTAAACCTTCCACTCCATGGGCAGGTTTCTCAGACCCAGATTAAACCTT
>NW_027015742.1:19629-44629 GCF_036934945.1 Oncorhynchus masou masou
TGATATAGGGCTGGTTTCCCCTGGACAACATGATGATATAGGGCTGGTTTCCCCTGGACAACATGATGATATAGGGCTGGTTACCCCTGGGCAACATGATGATATAGGGCTGGTTTCCCCTGGGCAAACATGATGATATAGGGCTGGTTTCCCCTGGACAACATGATGATATAGGGCTGGTTTCCCTGGACAACATGATGATATAGGGCTGGTTTCCCTGGACAACATGATGATATAGGGCTGGTTTCTGGACAACATGATGATATAGGGCTGGTTTCCCCTGGACAACATGATGATATAGGGCTGGTTTCCCCTGGACAACATGATGATATAGGGCTGGTTTCCCCTGGACAACATGATGATATAGGGCTGGTTTTCCCTGGACAACATGATGATATAGGGCTGGTTTCCCCTGGACAACATGATGATATAGGGCTGGTTTCCCCTGGACAACATGATGATATAGGGCTGGTTTCCCTGGACAACATGATGATATAGGGCTGGTTTCCCCTGACAACATGATGATATAGGGCTGGTTTCCCTGGACAACATGATGATATAGGGCTGGTTTCCCCTGGACAACATGATGATATAGGGCTGGTTTCCCCTGGACAACATGATGATATAGGGCTGGTTTCCCCTGGACAACATGATGATATAGGGCTGGTTTCCCCTGGACAACATGATGATATAGGGCTGGTTTCCCCTGGACAACATGATGATATAGGGCTGGTTTCCCCTGGACAACATGATGCTATAGGGCTGGTTTCCCCTGGACAACATGATGATATAGGGCTGGTTACCCCTGGACAACATGATGATATAGGGCTGGTTTCCCCTGGACAACATGATGATATAGGGCTGGTTTCCCCTGGACAACATGATGATATAGGGCTGGTTTCCCCTGGACAACATGATGATATAGGGCTGGTTTCCCCTGATGACAACATGATGATATAGGGCTGGTTTCCCCTGGACAACATGATGATATAGGGCTGGTTTCCCCTGGACAACATGATGATGATATAGGGCTGGTTTCCCTGGACAACATGATGATATAGGGCTGGTTTCCCCTGGACAACATGATGATGATAGGGCTGGTTTCCCTGGACAACATGATGATATAGGGCTGGTTTCCCTGGACAACATGCTATGATGATATACAACATGGGCTGGTTTCCCCTGGACAACATGATGATATAGGGCTGGTTTCCCCTGGACAACATGATGATATAGGGCTGGTTTCCCCTGGGCAACATGATGATATAGGGCTGGTTTCCCCTGGACAACATGATGATATAGGGCTGGTTTCCCTGGGCAACATGATGATATAGGGCTGGTTTCCCCCTGGACAACATGATGATATAGGGCTGGTTTCCCCCTGGACAACATGATGATATAGGGCTGGTTTCCCAACATGATGATATAGGGCTGGTTTCCCCTGGACAACATGATGATATAGGGCTGGTTTCCCCTGGACAACATGATGATATAGGGCTGGTTTCCCCTGGACAACATGATGATATAGGGCTGGTTTCCCCTGGACAACATGATGATATAGGGCTGGTTTCCCTGGGCAACATGATGATATAGGGCTGGTTTCCCTGACAACATGATGATATAGGGCTGGTTTCCCTGGACAACATGATGATATAGGGCTGGTTTCCCCTGGACAATGCTATAGGGCATGATGATATAACATGGATATAGCTGGTTTCCCTGGACAACATGATGATATAGGGCTGGTTTCCCCTGAACAACATGATGATATAGGGCTGGTTTCCCTGGGCAACATGGATGATGATATAGGGCTGGTTTCCCCTGGACAACATGATGATATAGGGGCTGGTTTCCCTGGACAACATGATGATATAGGGCTGGTTTCCCTGAACAACATGATGATATAGGGCTGGTTTCCTAAGGACAACATGATGATATAGGGCTGGTTTCCCCTGGACAACATGATGATATAGGGCTGGTTTCCCTGAACAACATGATGACATAGGGCTGGTTTTCCCCGAACAACATGATGATAACATGATGATGATATAGGGCTGGTTTCCCCTGGACAACATGATGATATAGGGCTGGTTTCCCCTGGACAACATGATGATATAGGGCTGGTTTCCCCTGGACAACATGATGATATAGGGCTGGTTTCCCCTGGACAACATGATGATATAGGGCTGGTTTCCCCTGGACAACATGATGATATAGGGCTGGTTTCCCCTGGACAACATGATGATATAGGGCTGGTTTCCCCTGATGATGATATAGGGCTGGTTTCCCCTGAACAACATGATGATGTAGGGCTGGTTTCCCCTGGACAACATGATGATATAGGGCTGGTTTCCCCCTGGACAACATGATGATATAGGGCTGGTTTTCCCTGAACAACATGATGATATAGGGCTGGTTTCCCCTGGACAACATGATGATATAGGGCTGGTTTCCCTGGACAACATGATGATATAGGGCTGGTTTCCCTAACAACATGATGATATAGGGCTGGTTTCCCCTGGACAACATGATGATATAGGGCTGGTTTCCCCTGGACAACATGATGAAATAGGGCTGGTTTCCTAAGGACAACATGATGATATAGGGCTGGTTTCCCCTGGACAACATGCTATGATATAGGGCTGGTTTCCCCTGGACAACATGATGATATAGGGCTGGTTTCCCCTGGACAACATGATGATATAGGGGCTGGTTTCCCCTGGACAACATGCTATGATATAGGGCTGGTTTCCCCTGGACAACATGATGATATAGGGCTGGTTTCCCCTGGACAACATGATGATATAGGGCTGGTTTCCCCTAGACTAAAAAGTCTGCTCAACTGAGAATCTCCATTGAAATATACAGTATTTTTAGACCAGTCATAGGCGTAATATGTGTCCAGGAAACCAGACCGTGGAGATCGGCAGAAATGCCACGTTCAGACAAAACGGTCAGTACTACATAATAGCAGTCTGACGCCAGTGCCCCCATGTTGTTCATTAAATACTGAAGGGAATTTGTTCAGCTGTATACGTCTACATATAGCCTCCATTTTATAGCCTATAGTGTAATTCAGTAACATAATTGTACCGTTAATCACGTGTAAAGTATTGTATTAGGACTGCTAGAAATGATCAAAAGGATCGCCTCGTGTCATGCCCTTCAACTGCTTTGAATCATTTGGCAAAACGCCCACAAAGCACTTGGCTTGGTTGACACATGCAAGTCATGTGTTATTGTTATATCAAAGTGATTCATTATAAACACTCACACCGAGAAGTGATACACGAAGCATTTCCACCCAGATGGTCTTTCCAGAAAGTTATAAGCGCGTCCTTGAATGTAAGCACGGCTGACGATAACTTGACGAGTTGTGCTGTATACGGACATCCGGGGGTTCAGATTGAGCCCGGGTAGGTGAGACACCGACGGTCGAGTGACAGTTGTGTGAATGGTGATGCCCTCGGCGTCACACAGAAACCTGTTGTTAGAAATATGCGCTCCAGGTTGTGAGGCTGACGCGGCTTGTGACATCTCAAACTCCGTCTGTTTTCTCCCATGTCCCGCCACCATCGAGGACCTCCGTATGTTATTCAGGACTTCATTCCTTTGGGTTGTCTTGTCTGGAGATGACATGCTGTTTGTTTTCTCATCAATGGGACGGACACACGCTTTAGTCTCCGCGTATTGCGGATTTGGTGGATAAATGAAGTGGGACAAAACAGAGCCTGCATGCGGTGCGCGAAAAAAACAACAACAACAAAACTCGTACTAAAGCCGCTGCCTTGTCGGATATGTCTCACTGACCGCCGCTTTCCGAAATCATATTATAATAGCTTACATTGGTAGAGCAAGTATCCGACACATGTTAAATTACGGAAGAAATGTCCCTACCTGTTGCTGGACGGTTAGACTACTACTTATCATCAGTTGACTACCTTGTGCGTGCTTGTTTCGCGCTTGATCGCACAAAGGGGGAGGCAGTGCCCTCTGGGCAGCATTGAACAACAATAATTTGCAGCTGTGAGTGTTGAGTTGGTGAGTGTTGACCCCTCAAAACAGCATAGAACAACAGCACACACACACACTCTCTCTCTCGCTGCTCTCTCCCCCCCCTCTCTTTCATTATATCTCTCCCCTCTCATTATATCTCTTTCCCCCTCTCTTTCATTATCTCCTCTCTCTTTCATTATCTCTCTCTCTCTCTTTTCGTTCTCTCTCTCCCAACTCTTTCAACTCTCTTTCATTATCTCTCTCTCTCCCCTCTCTTTAATTATCTCTCTCCCCCTCTCTTTCGTTATCTCTCTCCCCCCTCTTTCATTATATCTCTCTCCCCTCTCTCTTTCATTATATCTCTCTCCCCCTCTCTCTTCATTATATCTCTCTCTCCCCTCTCTCTTTCATTATCTCTCTCCCCTCTCTCTTTCATAATCTCTCTCTCCCCTCTCTCTTTCATAATCTCTCTCTCCCCCTCTCTCTTTCGTTATCTCTCTCTCCCCTCTCTCTCTTCATTATATCTCTCTCCCCCTCTCTCTTTCATTATCTCTCTCTCTCCCCTCTCTCTTTCATAATCTCTCTCTCTCCCCTCTCTCTTTCGTTATCTCTCTCTCTCCTTTCATTATCTCTCTCTTTCGTTATCTCTCTCTCTCTCCCCTCTCTCCCTTTCGTTATCTTTCTCTCTCCCCTCTCTCTTTCGTTATCTCTCTCTCTCCCCCTCTCTCTTTCGTTATCTCTCTCTCCCCCTCTCTCTTTCATTATATCTCTCTCCCCATCTCTCTTTCGTTATCTCTCTCTCTCTCCAAACACGCTCTTCCCATCTCTTTACCAATTAACTCCAGGAAAGCATAACATACCCTACTGGCAGTTTATGTGTCCTGTAATGATAACATAAGTAACAATACCATGCTTGACTGTCTCTGTGTAAAGTTACAATGCGGAATTCATTTAAATGACCTTGACCGTCCTTGATAGTGAACGAGGGACACTGGTTTGCTTGCCTTATACAAGGGTTTTAATTGAGAAAAGTAATGTGGCGTTCTAGTGATGACAGATTCTGTTGTCAGGTACACATTAACCTACCTTACATGATAACCTGAATGTGAGAGAGCACGAGCCTACTGCTAGTGCTGAGCGATTAGTGCTTTTTAATATCGGTTCAGTTTCGGTTCGATTATTTAAAAAATAATTATGGTTCGGTTTCGATAATTTTTTAAAAATACATTAAATGCACTACGCATTATGTTGGTTGAATGCTGTAACACAGAATGAAACAATGAATAAAAGTCCCATGATGGTTGTCACTGCCCATTACTGTTTATCACTTACTAACCATCATTTATTCACATGACTTTACCTTCATTAAATATGTTTTATTTGATGACTTCATTATTTCATTCCAAGACATCTCATCTCTGTAGAGCTGCTGCCTATTCTGTCTAACAAAATAACTATTTTATTAGTTCTTCAAAGTACACGAACAAAAAATATAAAAGCATCATGCAACAATTTCAATTTTTTTTATTGAGTTTACATATAAGGAAATCAGTCAATTTAAATAAATGCATAAGGCCTTCATCTATGGATTTCACATGACTGGGAATAGAGATATGCTTCTGTTGGTCACAGATACCTTTAAAAAAAGATAGGGCAGTCCGACACATCTCCTTTGCATAGAGTTGATCAGGCTGTTGATTGTGGCATGTGGAATGTTGTCCCACTCCTTTCAATGGCTGTGCAAAATTGCTGGATATTGGCTGGAATTGGAACAGGCTGTCGTACACGTTGATCCAGAGCATCCCAAACATGCTCAATGGGTGACATGTCTGGTGAGTATGCAGACCATGGAAGAACTGGAACATTTTCAGCTTCCAGGAATTGTGGACAGATCCTTGCGACATGCATTATCTGCCCGGTACAGTTAACACCAGGATTCATCCGTAAAGAGCACAATTCCCCAGCGTGCCAATGGCCATCGAAGGTGAGCATTTGCCCATTGAAGTAGGATTGCAACTCCAAACTGCAGTCAGACATCAATTCTTCAGTTGAAATGATGTTCCAGGTGGTGGTCTCAGACGGTCCCCAGTTGAGAGAAATTAAAATGAAATTATCTGGCAAAATGATGCTCTGGTGCACATTCTGGAAACAGCTCTGCAGTCAGTAAGCCAATTGCATGCTACCTCAAAACTTGAGACATCTGTGGCATTGTGTTGTGTGGCAAACTAATAGAGTGGCATTTTATTGTCTGCAGCACAAGGTGCACCTGTGTAAAGAATATGCTGTCTAATCAGCTTCTTGATATGCCACACCTGTCAGGTGGATGGATTATCTTGGCAAAAGAGAAATGCTGACTAACAGGGATATACAGTGGGGAGAACAAGTATTTGATACACTGCCGATTTTGCAGGTTTTCCTACTTACAAAGCATGTAGAGGTCTGTAATTTTTATCATGGGTACACTTCAACTGTGAGAGACGGAATCTAAAACAAAAATGCATAAAATCACATTGTATGATTTTTAAGTAATTAATTTATAATTCATAACCCCTAGCCTAGCTAACGTTAGCCACATAGCTAACATTAGCGTTAGCAACCTAGTTAAATAAAGGTAAAATTTAAACATTTAAATCTACTTTGAACAAAGAGATTCTTGACTAATGTACTGAACAGTAATACTGTTGTAGAGTTCACAGCATTGTAGGGTTCACCATTTACCAAGATCCTACAATATGTGTTCTGGGATATAATCCAGGCTAACTACTGTAACAGTCACAAAAACAAGTGGATAGCCTGAGCCCTAACAGTCACAAAAACAATGGCACCTCAGAGGAGAAAAATAGCTTCCAACACTCTACTCAGCAAACTGGATGCAGTTTATCACAGTGCCATCCGTTTTGTTACTAAAGCACCTTATACCACCCACCACTCCGACCTGTATGCTCTAGTCGGCTGGCCCTCGCTACATATTCGTCGCCAGACCCACTGGCTCCAGGTCATCTACAAGTCCATGCTAGGTAAAGCTCCGCCTTATCTCAGTTCACTGGTCACGATGGCAACACCCACCCGTAGCACGCGCTCCAGCAGGTGTATCTCACTGATCATCCCTAAAGCCAACACCTCATTTGGCCGCCTTTCGTTCCAGTTCTCTGCTGCCTGTGACTGGAACGAATTGCAAAAATCGCTGAAGTTGGAGACTTTATCTCCCTCACCAACTTCAAACATCTGCTATCTGAGCAGCTAACCGATCGCTGCAGCTGTACATAGTCTATCGGTAAATAGCCCACCCAATTTGACCTACCTCATCCCCATACTGTTTATATTTATTTACTTTTCTGCTCTTTTGCACACCAATATCTCTACCTGTACATGACCATCTGATCATTTATCACTCCAGTGTTAATCTGCAAAATTGTAATTATTCACCTACCTCCTCATGCCTTTTGCACACAATGTATATAGACTCTCTTTTTTTCTACTGTGTTATTGACTTGTTAATTGTTTACTCAATGTATAACTCTGTGTTGTCTGTTCACACTGCTATGCTTTATCTTGGCCAGGTCGCAGTTGCAAATGAGAACTTGTTCTCAACTAGCCTACCTGGTTAAATAAAGGTGAAATAAAAGGGAAAAAAAGGGGAGGACCATCCTCCTCAGTGAAATATCATAAAAATACAAATATTGAAACACTAAAAAAGTGATTGTTTTTAGATTAAACTATACTAATATATTCATGTTGGGGCGGCAGCGTAGCCTAGTGGTTAGAGCGTTGGACTAGAAACCAAAAGGTTGCAAGTTCAAATCCCTGAGCTGACAAGGTACAAGTGGATAGCCATTCTGCCCCTGAACAGGCAGTTAACCCACTGTTCCTAGGCTGTCATTGAAAATAAGAATTTCTTCTTCTGTCACCAAATAATTAAAACACATTGTTTTGCAATGAAGGTCTATAGTAACTTCAACAGCACTCTCTGGGGTAGCACCATGGTGTAGCCAGGGAACAGCTAGTTTCTGTCCTCCTCTGGGTACATTGACTTCAATAGAAAACCTAGGAGGCTTGTAGGCCTCACCCCCTTCCATAGACATACATGGTAATTATGACCACTTCCGGAGGACGACCTCCAACCAATCAAAGCTTTTTCAGAATAAACTGACATGTTGTTCATCCAATCATAGGATTAGGATCAGAGAATGAACCAAGTGTATTGTATTAGGCTGTCTATACATTTTCAATCCCAAATGATTAACTGGAATGAATCAATCAACATAATAGTGTTTGCAGATGTGAGTACATTTTTTAAAGACCTACAGTTGCATAGACCTGAACGATACAAACATGCATAAAGCTCAGCTCTGTGAGTTCTATTCTCTATCAATTGTTGTCTCTGTTTCTGGGTAGAGGAAATCCCCCTCCTTATTTAGTCTGAATGTGATTCATAGAAACAAGTATAAAGTTGCTTCCCCCAGGGCCAGGAGTTTTTTCTCCAGTTTTTTAAACCATGGGACCTGAAACAAAACTGGTCCCATCATAGAAAACTATGTGACCTGAAAAACCTTTTTTTTTACAACTGATTAATCACTGTCATACCTTATAGGGTCCAGAGTTTTCCTGGCTAGTTTAACAGATAAGGAAAAACTCCGGGCCCCAGGGGTAAAAATTGCCCCACCACTCTGGGACCTATGGTGCCACCAGTCTGCTTGCTTGTTTTCCGTTATCGTCAGGTACTTTGATGTGTCAAGTGTGCGAGATCCTCAGTCTATTTGACTTTGTGAATTTTGAGATATCCGAGTTTAACCTCATGGAGAAACTCGTTATTCAAACCTACAGTGGTGCAGCTGTAATGGAATGTATCTGCCATTTTGTATTTACAGCTAAGGCCCCTCCTGTTCACTGATTAAGAGGTGATGACTACTCCACTCTAGTGCCATTGTCAACTTTCTCCTGACATGAACTGAAGCCACGTCTCATGGGCCCGTTCATCCACAGGCACATTGAGTGTTTCCCCTCCAAGCACTGTGAGTACCTCTATCCATTTTCTCTCATTACTTTACGTAGAGTCAATCACAATCACATTATTACACATCAATGATTGTACTCCTTACTTGGACTAAGTCATTATTAGCTCTTTTGTCTGACTGTGTAGTGTAGTGTTATTGTTTTTAGTCTTTTCAGTCAAATCCTGTCCTGCACTGAAGTCAAGTCTCTGAACACCTCAACTCATGCTTCATCCCCTCATTCAGTCACAGCTGTGATCCCTTCCCAACACTGTAAGTAGCCCTCTCATTCCCCTTACTTACAATATGGTACTATAAATGTCTTTATTAAATGCTTTAGTTTAAAATCATTTGTCTTTGATGATTTTTTAAAGCCCACTTTGTCGTCCCTGTGCGTGACCGTGCCTATACTGTGCGTCTCCCACCGTCCTCAATTTATTCAAGTCACCAGCATCCACTAACGTATAGGTAGGGGTAAAGTGACTAGGCAACATGACAAGTAATGAACAGCAGCAGCGTATGTGACGAGTCTAAAGGGTTGGTGCAAAATGGTCAATGCAGATAGTCTGTGTAGCACATAGTCTGTGTAGCACATAGTCTGTGTAGCACATAGTCTGTGTAGCACATAGTCTGTGTAGCTGCTTTATGTGAGACCCTTTCATAGAACATATGGCCTATTATACTCAGTGGTGTAAAGTACTTAAGTAAAAAATACTTTAAAGTACTACTGAGGTAGTTTTTGGGGGTATGTGTACTTTACTTTACTATTTATGTCAACTTTTACTTTTACTTCACTACATTCATAAAGAAAATGAATGTACTTTTTACTCCATACATTTGACCTGACAGCCAAAAGTACTCGTTACATTTTGAACGCTTAGCAGGACAAAAATGGTTCAATTCACACACTTATCAAGAGAACATCCCTGGTCACCTCTACAGCCTCTTATCTGGTAGACTCACTAAACACAAATGCATCTTTTGTTAATGATGTCTGAGTGTTGGAGTGTGCCCCTGGCTATCTGTAAATAATGTCTGACTGTTGGAGTGTGCCCCTTATCTGTAAATATTGTCTGAGTGTTGGAGTGTGCCCCTGGCTATCTGTAAATATTGTCTGAGTGTTGGAGTGTGCCCCTGGCTATCTGTAAATATTGTCTGAGTGTTGGAGTGTGCCCCTGGCTATCTGTAAATATTGTCTGAGTGTTGGAGTGTGCCCCTGACTATCCATACATTTTAAAAACAATAAACTGTTGCTGTCTGCTTTGCTTAAAATAAGGAATTTGAAATAATTTCTACTTCTACTTTTATTTTTGATACTAAAGTATACACTGCTCAAAAAAATAAAGGGAACACTAAAATAACATATCCTAGATCTGAATGAATGAAATATTCTTATTAAATACTTTTTTCTTTACATAGTTGAATGTGCTGACAACAAAATCACACAAAAATGATCAATGGAAATCAAATGTATCAACCCATGGAGGTCTGGATTTGGAGTCACACTCAAAATTAAAGTGGAAAACCACACGACAGGCTGATCCAACTTTGATGTAATGTCCTTAAAACAAGTCAAAATGAGGCTCAGTAGTGTGTGTGGCCTCCACGTGCCTGTATGACCTCCCTGCAACGCCTGGGCATGCCCCTGATGAGGTGGCCGATGGTCTCCTGAGGGATCTCCTCCCAGACCTGGACTAATGCATTCACCAACTCCTGGACAGTCTGTCGTGCAACGTGGCGTTGGTGGATGGAGCGAGACATGATGTCCCAGATGTGCTCAATTGGATTCAGGTCTGGGGAACGGGCGGGCCAGTCCATAGCATCAATGCCTTCCTCTTGCAGGAACTGCTTACACACTCCAGCCACATGAGGTCTAGCATTGTCTTGCATTAGGAGGAACCCAGGGCCAACCACACCAGCATATGGTCTCACAAGGGGTCTGAGGATCTCATCTCGGTACCTAATGACAGTCAGGCTACCTTTGGCGAGCACATGGAGAGCTGTGCGGCCCCCCCAAAAAATGCCAACCCACACCATGACTGACCCACCACCAAACCGGTCATGCTGGAGGATGTTGCTGGCAGCAGAACATTCTCCACGGCGTCTCCAGACTGTCACGTGTTCAGTATGAACCTGCTTTTATCTGTGAAGAGCACAGGGCGCCAGTGGCGAATTTGCTAATCTTGGTGTTCTCTGGCAAATGCCAAACGTCCTGCACAGTGTTGGGCTGTAAGCACAACCCCCACCTGTGGACGTCGGGCCCTCATACTACCCTCATGGAGTCTGCACATTTGTGGCCTGTTGGAGGTCATTTTGCAGGGCTCTGGGAGTGCTCCTCCTGCTCCTCCTTGCACAAAGGCGGAGGTAGCGGTCCTGCTGCTGGGTTGTTGCCCTCCTACGGCCTCCTCCACGTCTCCTGATGTACTGGCCTGTCTCCTGGTAGCGCCTCCATGCTCTGGACACTACGCTGACAGACACAGCAAACCTTCTTGCCACAGCTCGCATTGATGTGCCATCCTGGATGAGCTGCACTACCTGAGCTACTTGTGTGGGTTGTAGACTCCGTCTCATGCTACCACTAGAGTGAAAGCACCGCCAGCATTCAAAAGTGACCAAAACATCAGCCAGGAAGCATAGGAACTGAGAAGTGGTCTGTAGTTATCACCTGCAGAACCACTCCTTTATTGGTGGTGTCTTGCTAATTGCCTATAATTTCCACCTGTTGTCTATTCCATTTGCACAACAGCCTGTGAAATGTATTGTCAATCAGTGTTGCTTCCTAAGTGGACAGTTTGATTTCACAGAAGTGTGATTGACTTGGAGTTACATTGTGTTGTTTAAGTGTTCCCTTTATTTTTTGAGCAGTGTATTTTAGCAATTACATGTACTTTTGATACTTACGTATATTTAGAACCAAATACTTTTAGGTTTTTACTCAAGTAATATTTTACTGGGTGTCTTTTACATTTACTTGAGTAACTTTCTATCAAGGTATATACAGTGCCTTGCGAAAGTATTCGGCCCCCTTGAACTTTGCGACCTTTTGCCACATTTCAGGCTTCAAACATAAAGATATAAAACTGTATTTTTTTGTGAAGAATTAACAACAAGTGGGACACAATCATGAAGTGGAATGACATTTATTGGATATTTTAAACTTTTTTAACAAATCAAAAACTGAAAAATTGGGCGTGCAAAATTATTCAGCCCCTTTACTTTCAGTGCAGCAAACTCTCTCCAGAAGTTCAGTGAGGATCTCTGAATGATCCAATGTTGACCTAAATGACTAATGATGATAAATACAATCCACCTGTGTGTAATCAAGTCTCCGTATAAATGCACCTGCACTGTGATAGTCTCAGAGGTCCGTTAAAAGCGCAGAGAGCATCATGAAGAACAAGGAACACACCAGGCAGGTCCGAGATACTGTTGTGAAGAAGTTTAAAGCCGGATTTGGATACAAAAAAGATTTCCCAAGCTTTAAACATCCCAAGGAGCACTGTGCACGCGATAATATTGAAATGGAAGGAGTATCAGACCACAGCAAATCTACCAAGACCTGGCCGTCCCTCTAAACTTTCAGCTCATACAAGGAGAAGACTGATAAGAGATGCAGCCAAGAGGCCCATGATCACTCTGGATGAACTGCAGAGATCTACAGCTGAGGTGGGAGACTCTGTCCATAGGACAACAATCAGTTGTATATTGCACAAATCTGGCCTTTATGGAAGAGTGGCAAGAAGAAAGCCATTTCTTAAAGATATCTATAAAAAGTGTTGTTTAAAGTTTGCCACAAGCCACCTGGGAGACACACCAAACATGTGGAAGAAGGTGCTCTGGTCAGATGAAACCAAAATTGAACTTTTTGGCAACAATGCAAAACGTTATGTTTGGCGTAAAAGCAACACAGCTCATCACAATGAACACACCATCCCCACTGTCAAACATGGTGGTGGCAGCATCATGGTTTGGGCCTGCTTTTCTTCAGCAGGGACAGGGAAGATGGTTAAAATTGATGGGAAGATGGATGGAGCCAAATACAGGACCATTCTGGAAGAAAACCTGATGGAGTCTGCAAAAGACCTGAGACTGGGACGGAGATTTGTCTTCCAACAAGACAATGATCCAAAACATAAAGCAAAATCTACAATGGAATGGTTCAAAAATAAACATATCCAGGTGTTAGAATGGCCAAGTCAAAGTCCAGACCTGAATCCAATCGAGAATCTGTGGAAAGAACTGAAAACTGCTGTTCACAAATGCTCTCCATCCAACCTCACTGAGCTCAAGCTGTTTTGCAAGGAGGAATGGGAAAAAATTTCAGTCTCTCGATGTGCAAAACTGATAGAGACATACCCCAAGCGACTTACAGCTGTAATCGCAGCAAAAGGTGGCGCTACAAAGTATTAACTTAAGGGGGCTGTATTTTTTTGTGAAGAATCAACAACAAGTGGGACACAATCATGAAGTGGAACGACATTTATTGGATATTTCAGACTTTTTTAACAAATCAAATCAATCTGAAGCCCAATGTCATGAGCCCAAACACAATCTGAAGCCCAATGTCATGTGCCCAAACACATTCTGAAGCCTAATGTCATGAGCCCAAACACAATCCGAAGCCCAATGTCATGAGCCCAAACACAATCTGAAGCCCAATGTCATGAGCCCAAACACAATCTGAAGCCCAATGTCATGTGCCCAAACGCATTCTGAAGCCTAATGTCATGAGCCCAAACACAATCTGAAGCCCAATGTCATGAGCCCAAACACAATCTGAAGCATAATGTCATGAGCCCAAACACAATCTGAAGCCCAATGTCATGAGCCCAAACACATTCTCTAGTCCAATGTCATGAGCCCAAACACATTCTCTAGTCCAATGTCATGAGCCCAAACACATTCTCTAGTCCAATGTCATGAGCCCAAACACAATCTGAAGCCCAATGTCATGAGCCCAAACACAATCTGAAGCCCAATGTCATGAGCCCAAACACAATCTGAAGCCCAATGTCATGAGCCCAAACACAATCTGAAGCCTAATGTCATGAGCCCAAACACAATCTGAAGCCCAATGTCATGAGCCCAAACACAATCTGAGGCCCAATGTCATGAGCCCAAACACAATCTGAAGCCCAATGTCATGAGCCCAAACACAATCTGAAGCCCAATGTCATGAGCCCAAACACAATCTGAAGCCTAATGCCATGAGCCCAAACACAATCTGAAGCCCAATGTCATGAGCCCAAACACATTCTCTAGTCCAATGTCATGAGCCCAAACACATTCTCTAGTCCAATGTCATGAGCCCAAACACATTCTCTAGTCCAATGTCATGAGCCCAAACACATTCTCTAGTCCAATGTCATGAGCCCAAACACAATCTGAAGCCCAATGTCATGAGCCCAAACACATTCTCTAGTCCAATGTCATGAGCCCAAACACATTCTCTAGTCCAATGTCATGAGCCCAAACACAATCTCTAGTCCAATGTCATGAGCCCAAACACAATCTGAAGCCCAATGTCATGAGCCCAAACACAATCTGAAGCCCAATGTCATGAGCCCAAACACAATCTGAAGCCCAATGTCATGAGCCCAAACACAATCTGAAGCCTAATGTCATGAGCCCAAACACAATCTGAAGCCCAATGTCATGAGCCCAAACACATTCTCTAGTCCAATGTCATGAGCCCAAAACCATTCTCTAGTCCAATGTCATGAGCCCAAACACGTTCTCTAGTCCAATGTCATGAGCCCAAACACGTTCTCTAGTCCAATGTCATGAGCCCAAACACAATCTCTAGTCCAATGTCATGAGCCCAAACACATTCTGAAGCCCAATGTCATGAGCCCAAACACATTCTGAAGCCTAATGTCATGAGCCCAAACACAATCTGAAGCCCAATGTCATGAGCCCAAACACAATCTCTAGTCCAATGTCATGAGCCCAAACACAATCTCTAGTCCAATGTCATGAGCCCAAACACAATCTGAAGCCCAATGTCATGAGCCCAAACACAATCTCTAGCCCAATGTCATGAGCCCAAACACAATCTCTAGTTCTGTCATGAGCCCAAACACAATCTCAAATGTCATGAGCCCAAACACAATCTCTAGTCCAATGTCATGAGCCCAAACACATTCTCTAGTCAATGTCATGAGCCCAAACATATTCTCTAGTCCAATGTCATGAGCCCAAACACATTCTCTAGTCCAATGTCATGAGCCCAAACACATTCTCTAGTCCAATGTCATGAGCCCAAACACAATCTCTAGTCCAATGTCATGAGCCCAAACACATTCTCTCTAGTCCAATGTCATGAGCCCAAACACAATCTGAAGCCCAATGTCATAAGCCCAAACACAATCTCTAGTCCAATGTCATGAGCCCAAACACAATCTCTAGTCCAATGTCATGAGCCCAAACACAATCTGAAGCCCAATGTCATGAGCCCAAACACAATCTCTAGTCCAATGTCATGAGCCCAAACACATTCTCTAGTCCAATGTCATGAGCCCAAACACAATCTCTAGTCCAATGTCATGAACCCAAACACATTCTCTAGTCCAATGTCATGAGCCCAAACACATTCTCTAATCCAATGTCATGAGCCCAAACACAATCTCAAGCTAAGCCATTCCTTTTATTTAATTTTTGTTTTGTGTGTTTTAATTAACTCATGTTTCTGTTGCTGCTTTTCTTTTTCAATGTTCAAGGACATTTGAAAGGTCCTGTATAATTCATATTTTGAGCAATGTACACTTTGCATAATCTTGAAACACTTTGCAAAAGGACTTAAAACTAGAATTTTATTCTGATTGATTTTTAATACCAGATTGGAGGTTTGTTGACCACAGATTGCACATGTTTTTAAAACCTGCTATTTTTAAACTCTTTTATGCACTTTGCACTGTCTTACCTCCCGTTCATTGTTATGTTATATGTTGTGATGTGTTCTGGCTCATGTACAGAGCCTTCAGAAGGTATTCACTCCCCTTGACCTCTTCCACATTTTGTTGTTCTTACAGCCTGAATTTAAAATGGATTCATTTGAAATGTTGTGTCACTGGCCTACACACAATACCCCATAATGTCAAAGTGGAATTATGTTTTTAGATTTTTTTTAAACAAATTAATAAAAAAAATGTGAATTTGAAATGTCTTGAGTCAATAAGTATTTCATTCCTTTTTTATGCCTAAATATGTTCAGGAGTAAAACATGTGCTGAACAAGTCACATAATAAGTTGCATGGACTCATTCTGTGTGCATTTTATAGTGTTTAACATGATTTATGAATGACTACCTCATCTCTGTACCCAACACATACAATTGTCTGTAAGGTCCCTCAGTCAAGCAGTGAATTTCAAACACAGATTCAACCACAAAGACCAGGGAGGTTATCCAATGCCTCGCAAAGAAGGGCATCTAATGGTAAATGGGTACATTTAAATAAAAAGCAGACATTGAATATCCCTTTGAGCATGATGAAGTTATGGATACACTTTGGATGGTCTATCAATACACTCAGTCACTACAAAGATACAGGCAACCTTCCTACTCAGTTGCTGTGGAGGAAGGAAAGCGCTCAGGGATTTCACCATGAGGCCAATGGCAACTTTAAAACAGTTACAGAGTTGAATGGCTGTGATAGGAAAAAACTGAGGATGGATCAACAACATTGTAGTGATGCCACAATACTAACCTAAATGACAGAGTGGAAATAAGGAAGACTGTACAAAATATAAATATTCCAAAACATGCATCCTGTTTGCAACACGGCACTAAAGTAAAACTGCAAAACATGTGGCAAAGACAGGAACTTTATGTCCTGAATACAAAGTGTTATGTTTGGGTTAAATCCAACACACCACATCACTGAGTACCATTTTTCATATTTTCAAGCATGGTGGTGGCTGCATCATGTTATGGGTATGCTTGTCATCGGCAAAGGACTTGGGAGTTGTTGTTTTTTAGGATCAAAATAAATGGAATGGAGCAAAGTACATGCAAAATCCTAGAGGAAAACCTGGTTTCAGTCTTATTTCCAACAGACACTTGGAAACAACTTCACCTTTCAGCCGGACAATAACCTAAAACACACGGCCAAATATACACTGGAGTCGGCTTGAAAATATATGGCAGGACTTAAGAATGGCTGTCTGGCAATGATCAACAATCAACACATATTGTACAATTCAGGTGTGCAAAGCTCTTAGAGACTTACCCAGAAACACTTGCAGCTCTAATCGCTGCCAAAGGTGATTCTAACATGTATTGACTTAAGGGTGTGAATACTTATGTAAATGAGATATTTATATATTTCATTTTCAATAAATTTGCACACATTTCTGAAAAACATGTTTTTACTTTGTCATTATAGGGTTTTGTGTGTAGATGGGTGAGAGAGAAACAAATGTATTAATTAAATGTTTAATTCATGCTGTAACTCAACAAATTGTGTAATGAGCCAAGAGGTATAAATCCATTCTGAAGGCTCTGTGCTGCTATCTTGGCCAGGGCTCACTTGAAATAGAGGTCAGTATCTCAATGTGACTGCTCTGGTTCAGTAAAGGATATTAATATAAAATATACAATAAGGGTAGTGTAGTTTCAGATAATCAGCCTATTCACGAAGGCCAGTCATTGTTGCACATTCGCACGTAGCCTACAGTCACAGAAATGCATCTTATTTGGACCATAGTCCTTCTTTACATCATGAATGCTAAAGGAACACAACGTATCATCAACGGAGGCAAAGGGGATTTAAAAAAAAAGAGGTCATTCAGAGATCCTCACTGAACTTCTGGAGAGAGTTTGCTGCACTGAAAGTAAAGGGCTGAATAATTTTGCACGCCCAATTTTTCAGTTTTTGATTTGTTAAAAAAGTCTGAAATATCCAATAAATGTCGTTCCACTTCATGATTGTGTCCCACTTGTTGTTGATTCTTCACAAAAAAATACAGTTTTATATCTTTATGTTTGAAGCCTGAAATGTGGCAAAAGGTCGCAAAGTTCAAGGGGGCCGAATACTTTCGCAAGGCACTGTATGTTTCTCCATGGGAATTGACGAGGTAAGCGTGTGATTTTTCTGTTTACACTTTTCTTGCACTAGATTATTTCTATGACTTTTGATGACCCTCTTGTGCATCAAAAACACAGCATGAACCATAGACCTCTCTTTGAACCAATAAGGACTTGGGTGCTATATAATGACATACGTAGCTGCTGTAAAAGGTTCACTTTAAGGGATTTGTTCTATGTGCGCTATATCTATGCTTCCCGTTCTGAAGTTTTGTTTTTGCCTCTTTTACTTTCGGTTTTCCACACCAGCTGTTTTCTCTTACAGCTGAAAATACAATATTTTTGCTTATTGAAAATATATTTCACAGCGGTTTAGATGGTACAATGATTCTCTACACTTTACATTGCTTGTTTCGTCACTTAAACTGAAATTAATATTGTTATATATATTAATGGAGCAATATGCAGAAATTACTCTGCCAGTTCCTGGTTATAAAAATAGGCTACATTTGATATCTCACTAAAAGGGATTGACTCCTGAGATTAAAATCCTTTTGGGACATTTTTGATCTATTTGTAACATGTAATGACCCTTTTTTAAACTTTTTTTAAATATTGTTTTTTATTTGCAGCCATTATTGCCCAAATAAACATCGTTCTTTGAACCCTTCCTATCTCTAAGAAATGATTTTGATGTGAATAAACCAACAGTATACTGTAGTATGTATCTGGCACCACAGGAGTCTGTGGTAGACTGGTTTGATTCTCTATTTCTGGTTCTGTGTTTCACTCTAATGCCCACCTAAAATCAAACAGTGCGTTAACAGCCTTGTGATGACGTCACATTGTTCATTGCGTCATGCTCACATCGATACCTCTTTCTGTTCATGTAAAAACTCTCTGACACAATCCATTGGTGGTGCACTCAGTATATTTCAAATCAATGGGGTGAGCACTCTTCGATCGTGATCCTGCCTATGTCAATGAAAGTTCACGACATTTAACTTTAGAGTGATCGTTAGTGGATTTCTATCCAGAAACTCCCTTCCTTCTGTCCTTGAAGCCTTGAATCAGTCTGCACTTGGAATCAGTCTGCATTTGCCTTCAATTAAACAGTCTCCCCCCCCCCACATATAATAAGGGGCATTATGCAACTCCAGTTAGTCATCAATTGGGTCACGTTCAACCAATCAGAAGACCAAATCTTTTACATATTCTAAATCTAAAATCGATGAGCCTCTGTTTTGAAGTGGTTTCAGACTAAATCAGTGACTTGAATCAATAGTGTAAACAGAGCTCTAATCAGTCCACTCTCTTACTGCTCTTGTTTACCTCTCACTGGTCTAAATTTATTTATGTTTAGCACCCCCATGTGGTAACATGGAGTAGTGCAGGTAGTGGCAGTGGCTGACATTTCATAGCGTAATAACATCTTTGCTTCTCTATAGCTGTTTCCATATTCAGCTTCATGTTAACCGCCATCATGAATGATGACTCAGTATGTACCAGGTGAAAATAGATTAATGTGCTAAAACAAAACTATTATCCATGAATTATAAATAACATCATAGACGCCGTGCACTCAGGGCTTCTGCCTTGTGTGTGTTGCACTATAGTATAATGACATCACTTAAGACTGCATGATGCCATTGGTCTTTTTCTCAACCAATGGAAGACAACAGATATAAGTACCATACAACCAATACCTGCTGGCCTACATCCCTAGCCACACCTCAAATATCTATATCCACTATAGACCGCTCTAAGGGAACTAGTTTATCTATCTTACCATTATTCCAGACAAGCATTGTGTTACAAGCAGATGTACACATTTCTGTGAACTGTAAGGAAAATGGACAAGAAAGTATTCTCCCCCCCCCTTACAGTCAACGTACACAATAGATGAGGCCACAGGACAACTCTCAGCCCTGAAGGTAATACAGTGGTTGGTAGGGTTTATTCTTATCTGTTGAACCAAATCAGAATATCAATGATTGCTCTCTGACAGAAGTACCTTTAGCTGGTGGAAAGATGAAAGATGGATCTTTTCTATCAGATCAGGTGACTCTTTGATCTTCCAGGTGGGTGACTGACCTATTTCTGTGGCTCTTTTATCTTCCAGGTGGGTGACTTTTGGCTCTTTTCTTCCATCTTCCAGGTGGGTGACTGACCTATTTCTGTGGCTCTTTGGGACAAAGGGACATCTTTTGCACTTCTTGTACATTAAGCCATTGATGTTGGAAAAAAAAAAACTCTTGACACACACACACACACACACACACACACACACACACACACACACACACACACACACACACACACACACACACACACACACACACACAGCATTACATGTCCTTACTCCTAGTACTACAGGACACAAGGTAGACAACCAGTTGGAGAAGCACTGTGATGATGAGAGATGTTCAACACGTTCCAGAGAAGGACTCACATTCAGACATCAGACCTTTCTCTTACCAACCCATTTCAACTTCAGACAGCATTGGGCACAGGTGGGTGTCAAGACGTACATCTCATTATACTCCTGTAGTAAAAGGTTGGTCATTTAGTCATAGTACATATTGGGGAAGCTGATAGTGTGATACTGAACCATGTACTCTCATCATGTGTATAGTATAGAACATCTGTCATGGTGTGTTTGGCATTTGGGCCTCATGCTTTGATCTATGTTCTGCCCAAGGATCTATGTTCAGTCAGAAATAAGACTGGGTTTATTAGACACACAGTAGACCGTTTTGGGTATGAATTTAAGAAAGAAACAATCCTTTTCAAGCCGACCCAAACCTTGACTGAACAGAAGTAACTCGTTTAGGGTTGGCACGACTAACAATACGACTCACTAACAGATTGCTACAACGTTTCTAACAACACAGAACTGTGTCAATGCTAGTGTACTGCCTCTAAACTTCTGGCAATTTGCTATGTCAGCACTTTCATAGTAATAGAATTTGGTGTCTGAATTTAGCGCTGCCGTACCCAGGCAGTGACATGAGGTTGCTAACCCCACGGAAGACATGTAGAACAAAAAGTGAACTTCTCTGCGTTGCTTACAGTGCAGATTCAGCATCTTTAACTTTAACCCTTTGCTTTGCTTACAGTGCAATTCAGCTTACATGCTTTAACCCTTTGCTTTGCTTACAGTGCAGATTCAGCATCTTTAACCCTTTGCTTTGCTTACAGTGCAGATTCAGCATCTTTAACCCTTTGCTTTGCTTACAGTGCAGATTCAGTATCTTTAACCCTTTGCTTTGCTTACAGTGCAAATTCAGTATCTTTAACCCTTTGCTTACAGTGCAGATTCAGTATCTTTAACCCTTTGCTTACAGTGCAGATTCAGTATCTTTAACCCTTTGCTTTGCTTACAGTGCAGATTCAGTATCTTTAACTCCTTTAAGCTGTATTTTAAATGTACTTTTAAATGATCTCAACATTGACCCAAGTCAAAATCCTCCACCACAGGAATCTGCTATCGCTGTAGACAACAACATGCAGAATTAAAGGCTCTGTGAAATCCACTATCGCTGTAGACAACAACATGCAGAATTAAAGGCTCTGTGAAATCCGCTATCGCTGTAGACAACAACATGCAGAATTAAAGGCTCTGTGAAATCCACTATCGCTGTAGACAACAACATGCAGAATTATAGGCTCTGTGAAATCCACTATCGCTGTAGACAACAACATGTAGAATTATAGGCTCTGTGAAATCCACTATCGCTGTAGACAACAACATGCAGAATTAAGGCTCTGTGAAATCCACTATCGCTGTAGACAACAACATGCAGAATTAAAGGCTCTGTGAAATCCACTATCGCTGTAGACAACAACATGCAGAATTAAAGGCTCTGTGAAATCCACTATCACTGTAGACAACAACATGCAGAATTAAAGGCTCTGTGAAATCCACTATCGCTGTAGACAACAACATGCAGAATTAAAGGCTCTGTGAAATCCACTATCGCTGTAGACAACAACATGCAGAATTGAAGGCTCTGTGAAATCCACTATCGCTGTAGACAACAACATGCAGAATTAAAGGCTCTGTGAAATCCACTATCGCTGTAGACAACAACATGCAGAATTAAAGGCTCTGTGAAATCCACTATCGCTGTAGACAACAACATGCAGAATTAAAGGCTCTGTGAAATCCACTATCGCTGTAGACAACAACATGCAGAATTAAAGGCTCTGTGAAATCCACTATCGCTGTAGACAACAACATGCAGAATTAAAGGCTCTGTGAAATCCACTATCGCTGTAGACAACAACATGCAGAATTAAAGGCTCTGTGAAATCCACTATCGCTGTAGACAACAACATGCAGAATTAAAGGCTCTGTGAAATCCACTATCGCTGTAGACAACAACATGCAGAATTAAAGGCTCTGTGAAATCCACTATCGCTGTAGACAACAACATGCAGAATTAAAGGCTCTGTGAAATCCACTATCGCTGTAGACAACAACATGCAGAATTAAAGGCTCTGTGAAATCCACTATCGCTGTAGACAACAACATGCAGAATTAAAGGCTCTGTGAAATCCACTATCGCTGTAGACAACAACATGCAGAATTAAAGGCTCTGTGAAATCCACTATCGCTGTAGTCAACAACATGCAGAATTAAAGGCTCTGTGAAATCCACTATCGCTGTAGACAACAACATGCAGAATTAAAGGCTCTTGAAATCCACTATCGCTGTAGACAACAACATGCAGAATTAAAGGCTCTGTGAAATCCACTATCGCTGTAGACAACAACATGCAGAATTAAAGGCTCTGTGAAATCCACTATCGCTGTAGACAACAACATGCAGAATTAAAGGCTCTGTGAAATCCACTATCGCTGTAGACAACAACATGCAGAATTAAAGGCTCTGTGAAATCCACTATCGCTGTAGACAACAACATGCAGAATTAAAGGCTCTGTGAAATCCACTATCGCTGTAGACAACAACATGCAGAATTATAGGCTCTGTGAAATCCACTATCGCTGTAGACAACAACATGCAGAATTGAAGGCTCTGTGAAATCCACTATCGCTGTAGACAACAACATGCAGAATTGAAAGGCTCTGTGAAATCCACTATCGCTGTAGACAACAACATGCAGAATTGAAGGCTCTGTGAAATCCACTATCGCTGTAGACAACAACATGCAGAATTGAAGGCTCTGTGAAATCCACTATCGCTGTAGACAACAACATGCAGAATTGAAGGCTCTGTGAAATCCACTATCGCTGTAGACAACAACATGCAGCTCTAAAGTATCGGTGCTCGGCTTGTGACGCTGTTGCCGTCTGTGAAATCCACTATCGCTGTACAACAACATGCACAATTGTGGCTTTAGCACTGGGCCAATCTAATGTGGTTCCATTGAAGGCTCTGACATGCTGTGCAACAACATGGAGAAATCCACTATACATGTTTGTGTCTGTCCACTTGTGCAACAACATGCAGTATTAAAAGGCTCTGTCCTCCACTCTCTGGACAACAACATGGAATCAGCCCTGTCCTGTCTGTGGTGACAACAGGGAGTAGAAGGCTCTGAGAATATCCACTATCGCTGAGACAACAGACAGAGAAAGAAATCCACTATCGAGAATGAGAGAAGTTAGGCACCTGTTTTCCCTCTGAGATGCTTTTATTCCACACTGCTGTACACTGATGGCTTCAGCCTGTGATCAACTCCAGTAACTTGGCAGTTTAGTCCATCTCAGACAGATGTGGCAACTCCCACTCCCAACTACTCCCAGAGGCCTGGAGAGCTCTCCCCATACATGGTTTATAGAGGCCTGGAAATCACTCTCCTGGTACATGGTTTATAGAGGCCTGGGGCACTCTCCAACAACATACATGGTTTATAGAGGCCTGGACACTCTCCTGGTACATGGTTTATAGAGGCCTGGAGCACTCTCCTGGACACATGGTTTATAGAGGCCTGGAGCACTCTCCTGGTACATGGTTTATAGAGGCCTGGAAATCACTCTCCCAACACATGGTTTATAGAGGCCTGGAGCACTCTCCTGGTACATGGTTTATAGAGGCCTGGAGCACTCTCCTGGTACATGGTTTATAGAGGCCTGGAGCACTCTCCCTGTACATGGTTTATAAGGCCTGGAGCACTCTCCTGGTACATGGAATTATAGAGGCCTGGAGCACTCTCCTGGTACATGGTTTATAGAGGCCTGGAAATCACTCTCCCTGTACATGGTTTATAGAGGCCTGGGGCACTCTCCAACATGCAGAATTATATGGTTTATACTATCGAGGCCTGGGGCACTCTCCCTATCGCTACATGGTTTATAGAGGCCTGGGGCACTCTCCTGGTACATGGTTTATAGAGGCCTGGGGCACTCTCCTGGTACATGGTTTATAGAGTCCTTTGCACTCTCCTGGTACATGGTTTATAGAGTCCACTATCGGGCACTCTCCTGGTACATTGTTTATAGAGTCCGGGGGCACTCTCCTGGTACATGGTTTATAGAGGCCGGGGGCACTCTCCTGGTACATGGTTTATAGAGGCCGGGGGCACTCTCCTGGTACATGGTTTATAAAGACCATTGTCACTCTTCTGGTACATGGTTTATAGAGGCCTGGATCACTCTCCTAGTACATGGTTTATAGAGGCCTGGGGCACCCTCCCGCTACATGGTTTATAGAGGCCTGGAGCACCCTCCTGGTACATGGTTTATAAAGACCGTTGGCACCCTCCCGCTACATGGTTTATAGAGGCCTGGAGCACCCTCCCGCTACATGGTTTATAGAGGCCTGGGGCACCCTCCCGCTACATGGTTTTTAGAGGCCTGGAGCACTCTCCCGCTACATGGTTTTTAGAGGCCTGGAGCGACCTCCTGGTGCATGGTTTATAGAGGCCTGGAGCACTCTCCTGGTACATGGTTTTTAGAGGCCTGGAGCGATCTCCTGGTGCATGGTTTATAGAGGCCTGGAGCACTCTCCTGCTACCTGGTT
>NW_027015742.1:49629-158258 GCF_036934945.1 Oncorhynchus masou masou
AGGCTTCATCCTTCACTCAGTATAGTCAGAAGACTCATAGACGTTATCCTTCACTCTGTATAGTCAGAAGACTCATAGACTTTATCCTTCACTCAGTATAGTCAGAAGACTCATAGACTTTATCCTTCACTCAGTATAGTCAGAAGACTCATAGACTTCACCCACTCAGTATAGTCAGAAGACTCATAGGCGTTATCCTTCACTCTGTATAGTCAGAAGACTAGACTTTATCCTTCACTCAGTATAGTCAGAAGACTCATAGACGTTATCCTTCACTCTGTATAGTCAGAAGACTCATTTTATCCTTCACTCAGTATAGTCAGAAGACTCATAGTTTATAGTATAGTCAGAAGACTCATCAGTATAGTCTCAGTATAGTCAGAAGACTTAGACTTTATCCTTCACTCAGTATAGTCAGAAGACTCATAGGGCTTTATCCTTCACTCAGTATAGTCAGAAGACTTCTTCACAGAAGACTCATTGACAGTATAGTCAGAAGACTCATTGGCTTTAGCCTTCACTCAGTATAGTCAGAAGACTCATTGGCTTTAGCCTTCACTCAGTATAGTCAGCAGACCCATAGACTTCATCCGTATAGTCAGAGGACTCTGCTAACCTACTCAGTATAGTCAGAAGACTCTGAGACTCTCTCCTTGTCCAGATTATGAAGAAAACCAAAACAATCCTCTCAGTATGATGAAGGTGAAGTAACATCCTTGTTTCAGTCCTGCTGCCATGGGTCAACTTCTCAGTTAATCCACATGAAGGCAGGCTTTAGCCTAGTGGTTAGAGCATTGGACTAGTAACCGGAAGGTTGCAAGTTCAAACCCCCTAGAGCTGACAAGGTACAAACAAATCTGTCGTTCTGCCTCTGAACAGGCAGTTAACCCACTGTTCCCAGGCCGTCATTGAAAATAAGAATGTGTTCTTAACTGACTTGCCTGGTTAAATAAAGGTAAAATTTAAAAAAAAAATTAAAAGTTAGGATTGGCTGACACCTTTCAACATGTAAACAAAGTGAAGCCTTGAATATAAAGCATCTCCATAAGCCTGTAGTTGACTGGTTCATCCTGAGGTATGGGCCTGTACGCAGTGAAGGAATTCTGGCCTCAGTATGTAAGTGTGTTTTACGTTGTTGGCTCAAACATTTGCTGCTGCTGCAAGGGATTGTGAAGTGTTTTCTCATGATGTGACTCTTCACAGGTTCCTGTTTCTGGCAGCACAGAGAAGAGTTGTATGTAATAAAGGTTTCAAGTGTTTTTTTAAGGGAATCAATCAAAAAAATAAAAATAACTCTGCATCTCATCTCTCTGACTCTAAACTCTGACTCACAAAAACCCAGCAGAGAAAATAACCGCATCTCATCTCTCTGACTCTAAACTGACTCACAAACCCAGCAGAGAAAATAACTCTGCAACTCATCTCTCTGACTCTAAACTGACTCACAAACCCAGCAGAGAAAATAACTCTGCAACTCATCTCTCTGACTCTAAACTGACTCACAAAAACCCAGCAGAGAAAATAACTGCATCTCATCTCTCTGACTCTAAACTCTGACTCACAAACCAAGCAGAGAAAATAACTCTGCATCTCACCTCTCTCTAACTCTAAAACACTCTGACTCTGACAAACTGACAAAACCCAGCAGAGAAAATAACTCTGCATCTCACCTCTCTGACTCTTAAAGCTGACTCACAAACCAAGCAGAGAAAATAACTATGCATCTCACCTCTCTGACTCTAAACTCTGACTCACAAACCCAGCAGAGAAATTAACTACATCTCATCTCTCTGACTCTAAACTCTGACTCACAAACCCAGCAGAGAAAATAACTCTGCATCTCACCTCTCTGACTCTAAAAGCTGACTCACAAACCAAGCAGAGAAAATAACTCTGCATCTCACCTCTCTGACTCTAAACTCTGACTCACAAACCCAGCAGAGAAAATAACTGCATCTCATCTCTCTGACTCTAAACTCTGACTCACAAATCCAGCAGAGAAAATAACTCTGCAACTCATCTCTCTGATGAGAGAAAATAACTCTGCATCTCACCTCTCTGACTCTAAACTCTGACTCACAAATCCAGCAGAGAAAATAACTCTGCATCTCACCTCTCTGACTCTAAACTCTGACTCACAAACCCAGCAGAGGGCTTCTTTATGCACGGCACAGACATGAGTCTGAGATGTGTAAGCAGCAGGATAGTAATCCACCGCTAAAGCTGATGTGACATTGTCACTTCACCGTGGTGCACAGCCAGGAGATGGGCCACACACCCAGGGGATCGGCCTCCTGTTCTTCTGAGCTAGATGCACCTTTTAGACGGCCATGAAATGATATAGGCTTAGGGAGTTGGGGAGTGACACGTGAGGACAGTCGGCGCGGAGACTGTCGGCACGGAGACGGGACTAACCAAATACATTTCCCCAGCCTCACAGCCATAGCAATAGCTTAATGTGGCTTGAAATTTGAATTCTATTTTCAGGAGGCGCTGCTCTACACAGCCAAGACCCAATCTTTTTTTACCTGAAACCCATGAAATCAAGACATTCAGCCACCGGTGGCTCGATAGAACATGGGGATGCAGGGGTTTGTTTTATTACCTGTTAGCAAAGACAGTAAACCAAGAAAAAAAATGGAAATGAACCTATTGCCAACCTTAATACAGTAGGTATGGATTGGAACACTTGGTAATTGGTAAATAAAGCTGTACTGTACATTACCAATGTGATGTGGGAGGCTGTGAATGGTACTGTACATTAACAATGTGATGTGGGAGGCTGTGAATGGTACTGTACATTAACAATGTGATGTGGGAGGCTGTGAATGGTACTGTACATTAACAATGTGGTGGGAGGCTGTGAATGGTACTGTACATTAACAATGTACTGTACATTAACAATGGTACTGTTAAGGAGGCTGGGAGGCTGTGAATGGTACTGTACATTAACAATGTGATGTGGGAGGCTGTGAATGGTACTGTACATTAACAATGTGGTGTGGGAGGCTGTGAATGGTACTGTACATTAACAATGTGGTGTGGGAGGCTGTGAATGGTACTGTACATTAACAATTAAGGCTGTGAATGGTACTGTACATTAACAATGGTGTGGGAGGCTGTGAATGGTACTGTACATTAACAATGTGGTGTGGGAGGCTGTGAATGGTACTGTACATTAACAATGTGGTGTGGGAGGCTGTGAATGGTACTGTACATTAACAATGTGGTGTGGGAGGCTGTGAATGGTACTGTACATTAACAATGTGGTGTGGGAGGCTGTGAATGGTACTGTACATTAACAATGTGGTGTGGGAGGCTGTGAATGGTACTGTACATTAACAATGTGGTGTGGGAGGCTGTGAATGGTACTGTACATTAAGGAGGCTGTGAATGGTACTGTATGTGAGAAGGGGTTAATGGTGTGTTTTTCAGAGCAGTTCTAAGAGACATATTTGAAAGCCATTAGGTGAAATAACCCAAATTAGGACCTATTGGGATCTATTACAGTACCCAGTGCAACCATACAGGAAACAGTCCCTATTGCCCGAGGGCGTCATTTTAACTCTCCTAATCGCCAGGTCCCTCTCACTCTAAATGAGATGGAAGAATTTAGGACAACGTTTTCCTCCCGGCTGAATTATTTCACCTCTATGTAACCTTCATGTGATTGGTTAGAAACACAGGAAGTAGTTCCACCCTCAACTGAATGCGTCCTTTCTCAGAGGTGCCAGTGGTGCCAGATTGGGGTTCTGGGGGGTTTGGGTGTTGAATTAGGAGCAGCTACATCCTATCTTTAACATTTTACTTAAAGTGAGTATATATAAGCATTCATAACCCCCTTATGAAACAAGTCATAACACCTTTATGAAACCAGTCATAACCCCCTTATGAAACCAGTCATAACACCTTTATGAAACCAGTCATAACCCCCTTATGAAACCAGTCATAACACCTTTATGAAACCAGTCATAACCCCCTTATGAAACCAGTCATAACACCTTTATGAAACCAGTCATAACACCTTTATGAAACCAGTCATAACACCTTATGAAACCAGTCATAACACCTTTATGAAACCAGTCATAACACCTTTATGAAACCATTCATAACACATTTATGAAACCAGTCATAACCCCCAGTTAACACCTTTATGAAACCAGTCATAACACCTTAACACCTTTGTGTAATCAGTTATATCACCTTTACGAAACCATTCATAACACCTTTATGAAACCAGTCATAGCACCATTTTATTTGACCTTTATTTAACTAGGCAAGTCAGTTAAGAACAAATTCTTATTTTCAATGATGGCCTAGGAACCGTGGGTTAACTGCCTGTTCAGGGGCAGAACAACATATTTGTACCTTTCAGCTCAGGGATTTAAACTTGCAACCTTCCTCGTTACTAGTCCAACGCTCTAACCACTAGGCTACCCTGCCGAAACCAGTCATAGCACCATTCATGAAACCAGTCATAACCCCCTTATGAAACCAGTCATAACACCTTTATGAAACCAGTCATAACACCGTTATGAAACCAGTCATAACCAGTCATAACACCTTTATGAAACCAGTCATAACACCGTTATGAAACCAGTCATAACACCTTTATGAAACCAGTCATAACACCGTTATGAAACCAGTCATAACACCGTTATGAAACCAGTCATAGCACCTTTATGAAACCAGTCATAGCACCATTCATGAAACCAGTCATAACGCCGTTATGAAGCCAACCAGTCATAACACCGTTATGAAACCAGTCATAACACCGTTATGAAACCAGTCATAACACCTTCATGAAACCAGTCATAGCACCATTCATGAAAACAGTCATAGCACCATTCATGAAACCAGTCAAAACACCTTTATGAAACTAGTAATAACACCTTTATGAAACCAGTCATAACACCATTATGAAACCAGTCATAACACCTTTATGAAACCAATCATAACACCTTTATGAAACCAGTCATAGCACCATTCATGAAAACAGTCATAGCACCATTCATGAAAACAGTCAAAACACCTTTATGAAACCAGTCATAACACCTTTATGAAACCAGTCATAACACCATTCATGAAAACAGTCATAGCACCATTCATGAAACCAGTCAAAACACCTTCATGAAACCATTCATAAACCTTTATGAAACCAGTCATAACATCTTTATGAAACCAGACATGGTTTATGTGCGTTTCGGTATCATTCATAACAACCTTCCTAATACAGTTGTTAGAGCTACATCTCCTTGTGGGGACCGTGTGAGATTGTATGGGACATAACTCCATGTTGACTTCTGGCCCGAACTGTGGTGTCCCTGACTGACCCAACTTTTCAGAGGCTACCAACAAAACCAAAATGAGTGAATATGTAAAGCAGTAATAATGTGTGGTCAAGCGTATTGACTCTGGTGGCACAGAGCTCAGACAGTGAGTGTGGCTCCCTGAGGCTCACCTCTGACAGATAGATTTTGGTCTGACTGGTGAGTAATGTCTGGAGACAACTGTCTGACTGGCTTCTGTCTCTTTACATCTCTTTACTGATCTAGGATTTCCCCAGTGAGTGAACAGCATGCAAGCAGCGCACTTGGGAGGCAAATGAAAAGCTTGATAAAGAGACTTGTTTTTCAAGTGAAAAGAAGTCAGACAATAAATCTAAATATTTATCGTTGATGAGTTAATTATGGATATATGCCAATTAATATTTGATATCCCAAACTAGAATCACAGTCCCATAACTTAAGCATCTTGCCAGCTTTCATTGTTGGTCCTCTCAAGCTCTTGGACAGCATGACATATGATAACTCACATTCCATAACACAGAATAAACCACATGTGATGTATATTCAACACATATACTGCATCTCGTGACATTACTTCTTTACGTGATGTTCTTCTATGCCCAGACGTCAATTTTAACATCTCTCTCTTTCTCTCTCTCTCTCTCTCTCTCTCTCTCTCTCTCTCTCTCTCTCTCTCTCTCTCTCTCTCTATCTACTCTCTCTCTCTCTCTCTCTCTATCTCTCTCTCTCTCTCTCTCTCTCTCTCTCCCTATCTCTACCTCTCTACTCTACCTATCTCTCTCTCTCTCTATCTCTCCCTCTCCCTCTCTCTCCTCTCTCTCTACTCTCTCCTCTCTCTCTCTACCTCCTCCCTCTCTCTCTCTCTCTCCTCTCTCTCTCTCCCTCTCCCTATCTCTACCTCTCTCTCTCTCTCTCTCTCTCTCTCTCTCTCTATCTCTACCTCTCTCTCTCTCTCTCTCTCTCTGGCCTGTTTATTAGGTACACCCATCTAGTACTGAGTCGGACCTGGACACGGTCCAGTGTTGGAGATTGCGTGCCCACTTGCGCTGCTTCTTCTTGTTTTAGCTGATAGGAGTGGAACCCAGTGTGTGGTTGTCTGCTGCAATAGCCCATCCGTGACAAGGACTGACAAATTGTGCATTCCTAGATGCCGTTCTGCACACCACTGTTGTACTGCGACGTTATTTGCCTGTTTGTGGCCCGCCTGTTAGCTTGCACGAATCTTGTCATTCTCCTCTCTCATCAACGAGCTGTTTCCACACACAGGACGGCCACTGACCATCATACAACGTAAAGTCTGAACGTTTAATGGAACAGTAACCTGGACCTGTCTGCCTGCTTTATGGTCCACGCCCACTTGAACCACTGTCTGTAGGAGGGAACCATTTTCATGTCTGTAGCAATGCTCACTCTTCTCATTCTGTCTGTAGCAATGCTTCTCTCATTCTGTCTGTAGCAATAGCTTCTCATTCTGTCTGTAGCAATACTCACTCTTCTCATTCTGTCTGTAGCAATACTCACTCTTCTCATTCTGTCTGTAGCAATACTCACTCTTCTCTCATTCTGTCTGTAGCAATACTCACTCTTCTCTCATTCTGTCTGTAGCAATGCTCACTCTTCTCTCATTCTGTCTGTAAATACTCAGTCTTCTCTCATTCTGTCTGTAGCAATGGTCTTCTCTCATTCTGTCTGTAGCAATACTCACTCTTCTCTCATTATGTCTGTAGCAATACTCAGTCTTCTCTCATTATGTCTGTAGCAATACTCACTCTTCTCATTCTGTCTGTAGCAATACTCAGTCTTCTCTCATTATGTCTGTAGCAATACTCAGTCTTCTCTCATTATGTCTGTAGCAATACTCAGTCTTCTCTCATTCTGTCTGTAGCAATACTCAGTCTTCTCTCATTCTGTCTGTAGCAATACTCACTCTTCTCTCATTCTGTCTGTAGCAATACTCACTCTTCTCTCATTCTGTCTGTAGCAATACTCACTCTTCTCTCATTATGTCTGTAGCAATACTCAGTCTTCTCTCATTATGTCTGTAGCAATACTCACTCTTCTCTCATTATGTCTGTAGCAATACTCAGTCTTCTCTCATTATGTCTGTAGCAATACTCAGTCTTTTCTCATTCTGTCTGTAGCAATACTCAGTCTTCTCTGTAGGAGGGAACCATTATGTCTGTAGCAATACTCACTCTTCTCTCATTCAGTGTCTGTAGCAATACTCAGTCTTCTCTCATTATGTCTGTAGCAATACTCAGTCTTCTCTCATTCTGTCTGTAGCAATACTCACTCTTCTCTCATTATGTCTGTAGCAATACTCACCTCTCATTCTGTCTGTAGCAATACTCAGTCTTTTCTCATTCTGTCTGTAGCAATACTCAGTCTTCTCTCATTATGTCTGTAGCAATACTCAGTCTTCTCTCATTATGTCTGTAGCAATACTCAGTCTTCTCTCATTATGTCTGTAGCAATACTCAGTCTTCTCTCATTCTGTCTGTAGCAATACTCACTCTTCTCTCATTATGTCTGTAGCAATACTCAGTCTTCTCTCATTATGTCTGTAGCAATACTCAGTCTTCTCTCATTATGTCTGTAGCAATACTCAGTCTTCTCTCATTATGTCTGTAGCAATACTCACTCTTCTCATTCTGTCTGTAGTAATACTCAGTCTTCTCTCATTCTGTCTGTAGCAATACTCAGTCTTCATTATGTCTGTAGCAATACTCACTCTTCTCTCATTCTGTCTGTAGCAATACTCAGTCTTCTCATTCTGTCTGTAGCAATACTCACTCTTCTCTTCATTCTGTCTGTAGCAATACTCACTCTTCTCATTCTGTCTGTAGTAATACTCAGTCTTCTCTCATTCTGTCTGTAGCAATACTCACTCTTCTCTCATTCTGTCTGTAGCAATACTCACTCTTCTCTCATTCTGTCTGTAGCAATACTCACTCTTCTCTCATTATGTCTGTAGCAATACTCAGTCTTCTCATTCTGTCTGTAGCAATACTCAGTCTTCTCTCATTCTGTCTGTAGCAATACTCAGTCTTCTCTCATTATGTCTGTAGCAATACTCAGTCTTCTCTCATTCTGTCTGTAGCAATACTCACTCTTCTCTCATTCTGTCTGTATCAATACTCACTCTTCTCTCATTATGTCTGTAGCAATACTCACTCTTCTCTCATTATGTCTGTAGCAATACTCAGTCTTCTCTCATTATGTCTGTAGCAATACTCAGTCTTCTCTTTTCATGTCATTCACTGTCTGTAGCAATACTCAGTCTTCTCTCATTATGTCTGTAGGAGGGAACCATTTTCATGTCTGTAGCAATACTCACTCTTCTCTCATTATGTCTGTAGCAATACTCAGTCTTCTCTCATTATGTCTGTAGGAGGGAACCATTTTCATGTCTGTAGCAATACTCACTCTTCTCATTCTGTCTGTAGCAATACTCAGTCTTCTCATTCTGTCTGTAGCAATACTCAGTCTTCTCTCATTATGTCTGTAGCAATACTCACTCTTCTCTCATTATGTCTGTAGCAATACTCAGTCTTCTCTCATTCTGTCTGTATCAATACTCAGTCTTCTCTCATTATGTCTGTAGCAATACTCAGTCTTCTCTCATTCTGTCTGTAGCAATACTCAGTCTTCTCTCATTCTGTCTGTAGCAATACTCAGTCTTCTCTCATTATGTCTGTAGCAATACTCAGTCTTCTCTCATTATGTCTGTAGCAATACTCACTCTTCTCTCATTATGTCTGTAGCAATACTCACTCTTCTCTCATTCTGTCTGTAGCAATACTCAGTCTTCTCTCATTCTGTCAATACTCAGTATTATGTCTGTAGCAATACTCACTCTTCTCTCATTCTGTCTGTAGCAATACTCAGTCTTTTCTCATTCTGTCTGTAGCATTCTGTCTGTAGCAATACTCAGTCTTCTCTCATTCTGTCTGTAGCAATACTCAGTCTTCTCTCATTCTGTCTGTAGCAATACTCAGTCTTCTCATTATGTCTGTAGCAATACTCAGTCTTCTCATTCTGTCTGTACAATACTCAGTCTTCTCATTCTGTCTGTAGCAATACTCAGTCTTCTCTCATTATGTCTGTAGCAATACTCAGTCTTCTCTCATTCTGTCTGTAGCAATACATTTCTCTCATTCTGTCTGTAGCAATACTCAGTCTTCTCATTCTGTCTGTAGCAATACTCAGTCTTCTCTCATTCTGTCTGTAGCAATACTCATTCTGTCTTCTCTCATTCTGTCTGTAGCAATACTCAGTCTTCTCTCATTCTGTCTGTAGCAATACTCAGTCTTCTCTCATTATGTCTGTAGCAATACTCAGTCTATCATTCTGTCTGTAGCAATACTCAGTCTTCTCATTCTGTCTGTAGCAATACTCAGTCTTCTCTCATTATGTCTGTAGCAATACTCAGTCTTCTCTCATTCTGTCTGTAGCAATACTCAGTCTTCTCTCATTATGTCTGTAGCAATACTCAGTCTTCTCATTCTGTCTCAATTCTGTCTGTAGCAATACTCACTCTTCTCTCATTATGTCTGTAGCAATACTCACTTCTCTCATTATGTCTCATTATCTTCTCATTCTGTCTGTAGCAATACTCAGTCTTCTCTCATTCTGTCTGTATTATGTCTTCTCTCATTATGTCTGTAGCAATACTCACTCTTCTCATTATGTCTGTAGCAATACTCAGTCTTCTCTCATTATGTCTGTAGCAATACTCAGTCTTCTCATTCTCTGTAGTATTACTGATGATCTATGTCTGTCATAGCCAGCCCCGTTCTCCCTTCATGATGTAGTACAATTCCCTTTTGTAACAGAAAGGTAGGGGGTGGCTGCTGTGGGGGGGGGGGGGGTGGCTGCTGTGGATTAAAAGTACATCTGTAACATTATTTATTAACATACATTTTTTTTCATAATTTGTCTGTTTTATTTGTCACAGATGGCGATTGATTATGACATCAAGTTCATAGAAACGAGCGCCAAGTCCAGCCTGAACGTGGAAGAGGTGAGTTCTGTTCAGTACTATTCATTTATACCTATTTTAATTCTTCTCTCGATGTTTTCATTGAAACAGGACGTTTTCTCTTATACACGGTCCGTGAAGTATACGTTTGTTTCTTTGACCACACTGAGAAGAGACATGATGACGAGACTCAACAGAAACATCGTGAGCTTATGTTGTTTAGCAGATGATGCTCATATGGTGCCTAATAAACTGTCCGGTGAATAAACTGCCCCCCCCCTCTCTCCCCCTCTCTTCCCCATCTGTCTCTTTCTCTCTATGGTGCTGAGATGACTGTCAACTATCAGTGCATTGTTTTTCTCATGGTTTCTTCTGGATTAATCCTCAAAATTCTACCTGCAATGTCTGATAAATAAAGCAGGCGTTATAATTTATGACAAGGGCTGTGCTTTAGAGTTCTGTGTGGCATCCTATAAAACTCCACGTGATTCAGCAGAGCTGATGTAGAGCTGATGTAGAGCTGATGTAGAGCTGATACATGAGCTGATGTAGAGCTGATACAGAGCTGATGCAGAGCTGATGTACTGAGAGAGCTGATACAGAGCTGATGTAGAGCTGATGTAGAGCTGATGTAGAGCTGATGTAGAGCTGATACAGAGCTGATGTAGAGCTGATGCAGAGCTGATGTAGAGCTGATGTAGAGCTGATGCAGAGCTGATGTAGAGCTGATGTAGAGCTGATGCAGAGCTGATGTAGAGCTGATGCAGAGCTGATGTAGAGCTGATGTAGAGCTGATGCAGAGCTGATGTAGAGCTGATGTAGAGCTGATACAGAGCTGATAGAGCTGATGTAGAGCTGATGAGCATACAGAGCTGATGTAGAGCTGATGAGCAGAGCTGATGTAGAGCTGATGTAGAGCTGATGAGCTGATGTAGAGCTGATGTAGAGCTGATACAGAGCTGATACAGAGCTGATGCAGAGCTGATGTAGAGCTGATGCAGAGCTGATGTAGAGCTGATGTAGAGCTGATGAATTAGACAGAGAATTAGACTGATGTTAGAGAGCTGATGTAGAAAGCTGATGCAGAGCTGATGCAGAGCTGATGTAGAAAGCTGATGAATTAAAGCTGATGTTAGACAGGTCTGATGAATTAGAGCTGATGTAGAGCTGATTAGACAGAGCTGATGTTAGACAGGTCTGATGAATTAGACAGAGCTGAATTAGACAGAGCTGATGAATCTGATGAATTAGACAGGTCTGATGAATTAGACAGAGCTGATGATTAGACAGGTCAGATGAATTAGACAGGTCTGTGATGCTGAAAAGACAGATGAATTGGACATTATTGCCTGATGTAGACTTCACTGACAATTAGACTTGAATTAGACAGAGCTGATTTACTATGAATTAGACAGGTAGATGAATGACAGGTCTGAGGATTCAGGTCTGATGTTAGACAGGTCTGATGAATTAGACAGAGCTGATTAATTAGACAGGTCTGATGAATTAGACAGAGCTGATGAATTAGACTCTGATGAATCCAGGAGGATTTGGAGAGCTGATTAATTAGACAGGTCTGATGGATTAGACAGAGCTGATGAATTAGACAGGTCTGATGGATTAGACTGATGAATTAGACAGAGCTGATGAATTAGACAGGTCTGATGAATTAGACAGAGCTGATGTTAGATGACAGAGCTGATTAATTAGACAGGTCTATGATTAGACTGAAAGAGCTGATGAATTAGACAGTGAATTAGACAGGTAGGATGAATTAGACAGAGCTGATGAATTAGAAAGGTCTGATGAATTAGACTGATGAATTAGAGAGCTGATGAATTAGACAGGTCTGATGTTCTGATGTAGACAGGTCTGATGAATTGGACAGAGCTGATGAATTAGACAGAGCTGATGTAGACAGGTCTGATGAATTATACAGGTCTGACGAATTAGACAGGTCTGATGAATTAGACAGAGCTGATGAATTAGACAGGTCTGATGAATTAGACAGGTCTGATGAATTAGACAGGTCTGATGAATTAGACAGGTCTGATGAATTGGACAGAGCTGATTAATTAGACAGGTCTGATGAATTAGACAGAGCTGATGAATTAGACAGGTCAGATGAATTAGACAGAGCTGATGAATTAGACAGGTCAGATGAATTAGACAGAGCTGATTAATTAGACACTGATGAATGACTAAATAGTAGGTCTGATGAATTAGACAGGTTCCAGTGATTAATTAGACAGGTCTGATGGATTAGACAGAGCTGATGAATTAGACAGGTCTGATGGATTAGACAGGTCTGATGAATTAGACAGAGCTGATGAATTAGACAGGTCTGATGGATTAGACAGGTCTGATGAATTAGACAGAGCTGATGAATTAGACAGGTCTGATGAATTAGACAGGTAGGATGAATTGGACAGAGATGATTAATTAGACAGGTCTGATGGATTAGACAGAGCTGATGAATTAGACAGGTCTGATGGATTAGACAGAGCTGATGAATTAGACAGGTCTGATGGATTAGACAGGTCTGATGAATTAGACAGAGCTGATGAATTAGACAGGTCTGATGAATTAGACAGAGCTGATGAATTAGACAGGCCAGATGAATTAGACAGAGCTGATGAATTAGACAGAGCTGATGAATTAGACAGGTCTGATGAATTATGAGCTGATGAATTAGACAAATTAGACAGAGCTGATGAATTAGACAGGTCTGATGAATTAGTAGTCTGATGGTTCCAGTCTGATGAATTAGATACAGCACTATATGACTAAATTAGTAGTGATGTAGTTCAGGCCAGATGAGTTAGACAGAGCTGATGAATTACTATATGACTAAAGGTCTGATGAATTAGACAGAGCTGATGAATTAGACAGGTCTGATGAATTAGACAGAGCTATGAATTAGTATGTTCAGGTCATGGATTAGACAGGTTATGCTAAAAAGAAAGGACATTATTGCCTACTTCATATGACTAAAAAGTAGTGTGTAGTTCCAGTAGTTAGATACAGCACTATATGACTAAAAAGTAGTGTGTAGTTCCAGTAGTTAGATACACCACTATATGACTAAAAAGTAGTGTGTAGTTCCAGTAGTTAGCTACACCACTATATGACTAAAAAGTCGCGTTTGGACTCCCAATCACAGCCGGTTGTGATACATCCTGGAATCGAACCAGGACCAGTAGTGCCACCTCTCGCACTGAGATGCAGTGCCTTCGACCGCCTGGCGCCACTCGGGAGCCACAACGCTGGTCTTATTTCAGATGTATGACTTTGTCAACTGTTGTCACGACATACACTACTGACTGCTTGTGACAATGTGCTTGTGACAATCATTTAAAAAGCTGTAAAGGCAGAATTATGAGGGAAGAGTTCCTATGGACCACTCACTAACTCACTGATATCTGTACTGACTACCTGGAGCTACTCCACCGTATTCTGTCAAATGGTACATAAAGGAGGTTCGTTGTATCATCGTGTTGTCAACAGTTGAACAGCAGCCCCTCTATAATAGACTGAGCTAATGAATAAAGTCTGCTGAAAAGAAACTTCAAATCAATGGCTGAGTCCTAATTGCAGAAAACTAAGGTCCACAGACAGAATTGATTGCATTTTCCATGCAGCAGCGGATTTAATCAAACCAAAGTGTGTGGGGAAATAAATGAATAATGAATTTTGAGAAAATGACTCGGCAATTTGCTGTCGATACAGACAGCCTCACAATGTAATTTCATACTGCATAATCTTATATTCTACAGAGTGAACTCATGAGTAGTGCACTTCAAGATGAGTGCAAACTCTCATTTCTGTCACACAACAGTCCCAAGCCGTTGCATTTATCAAGAGTCAACTTTACTCTGTCTGAATTGTCCAAGAGCTGGGAGCTATAAATTGTGTGGATCTATAGCAGGAAACCTTATTACAGGTCCTGCATGAGGATTGCCTGGACCACAGACAGTCCCTTTGATATCGAGAGGCCCTCTGATGTAGTGATCAAATACAGTGGGCCAAAGTGGTTTCTGTATTCAAAGAAATTGGCAGTCTATGGATTGACAGTGGTCTAGTCACAAATGTTCATACCTCGTGGAGTGTTTTTCTGAGAGGGATGGTCTGATGAAAATAGTCATGATCCGTAGAGGTAGATAGTTTGTTGATAAGGGAAATGTGTGCTGAACCCTACAGAAGACGAGATGCTAGCAGGTTGACAGGTTGTCCTCACACTGCTTTACCTCAATCTCCTGCATCTGGGAACTGTCACCGGCACGCATCGCTGATGTGGGAAACTATTGTGACAGCTCTAACTAAACTGGGACAGCATGGGCTCCAACTAGAAGGTGAACAACAAACTCTCGTAGGGATAATGAGAAATGAACGGGAGCCGCAAACATGGATGTCCGATGGACATCTCCCCGGTGAGACATGATGGAGTGGTGTGTGTGTGTGCATGCAGAAGGACAAAGGACAGCCTGGGGGACAGATGGACGATTCACTTAGAACCCAGACATGTCTCTTCACATGGCGACCAGGGACCTCTCCTGTCAGGACAGCACTAAAGTGAGAAGGGAAGGAGGGGAAATCAACATTGGCTCACCCATGCTGGCCTTTTACAGCCTTGCGGATTGATTTTCAGTACATCAGTTCCAGGTCTGTGTGTCTGTTGCCGGGTTGATTTCAGATTGGTTCCAGGTCTGTGTGTCTGTTGCCGGGTTGATTTCAGATTGGTTCCAGGTCTGTGTGTCTGTGGCCGGGTTGATTTCAGATTGGTTCCAGGTCTGTGTGTCTGTTGCCGGGTTGATTTCAGATTGGTTCCAGGTCTGTGTGTCTGTTGCCGGGTTGATTTCAGATTGGTTCCAGGTCTGTGTGTCTGTTGCAGGGTTGATTTCAGATTGGTTCCAGGTCTGTGTGTCTGTGGCAGGGTTGATTTCAGATTGGTTCCAGGTCTGTGTGTCTGTTGCAGGGTTGATTTCAGATTGGTTCCAGGTCTGTGTGTCTGTTGCAGGGTTGATTTCAGATTGGTTCCAGGTCTGTGTGTCTGTTGCAGGGTTGATTTCAGATTGGTTCCAGGTCTGTGTGTCTGTGGACGGGTTGATTTCAGATTGGTTCCAGGTCTGTGTGTCTGTTGCCGGGTTGATTTCAGATTGGTTCCAGGTCTGTGTGTCTGTGGACGGGTTGATTTCAGATTGGTTCCAGGTCTGTGTGTCTGTTGCAGGGTTGATTTCAGATTGGTTCCAGGTCTGTGTGTCTGTTGCAGGGTTGATTTCAGATTGGTTCCAGGTCTGTGTGTCTGTTGCAGGGTTGATTTCAGATTGGTTCCAGGTCTGTGTGTCTGTTGCAGGGTTGATTTCAGATTGGTTCCAGGTCTGTGTGTCTGTTGCAGGGTTGATTTCAGATTGGTTCCAGGTCTGTGTGTCTGTTGCAGGGTTGATTTCAGATTGGTTCCGGGTCTGTGTGTCTGTGGACGGGTTGATTTCAGATTGGTTCCAGGTCTGTGTGTCTGTGGCCGGGTTGATTTCAGATTGGTTCCGGGTCTGTGTGTCTGTGGACGGGTTGATTTCAGATTGGTTCCAGGTCTGTGTGTCTGTTGCAGGGTTGATTTTAGATTGGTTCCAGGTCTGTGTGTCTGTTGCAGGGTTGATTTCAGATTGGTTCCAGGTCTGTGTGTCTGTTGCAGGGTTGATTTCAGATTGGTTCCAGGTCTGTGTGTCTGTGGCCGGGTTGATTTCAGATTGGTTCCAGGTCTGTGTGTCTGTTGCAGGGTTGATTTCAGATTGGTTCCAGGTCTGTGTGTCTGTAGCAGGGTTGATTTCAGATTGGTTCCAGGTCTGTGTGTCTGTTGCAGGGTTGATTTCAGATTGGTTCCAGGTCTGTGTGTCTGTTGCAGGGTTGATTTCAGATTGGTTCCAGGTCTGTGTGTCTGTTGCCGGGTTGATTTCAGATTGGTTCCGGGTCTGTGTGTCTGTGGCCGGGTTGATTTCAGATTGGTTCCGGGTCTGTGTGTCTGTTGCAGGGTTGATTTCAGATTGGTTCCAGGTCTGTGTGTCTGTGGCAGAGTTGATTTCAGATTGGTTCCAGGTCTGTGTGTCTGTGGCAGAGTTGATTTCAGATTGGTTCCGGGTCTGTGTGTCTGTTGCAGGGTTGATTTCAGATTGGTTCCGGGTCTGTGTGTCTGTGGCCGGGTTGATTTCAGATTGGTTCCAGGTCTGTGTGTCTGTTGCCGGGTTGATTTCAGATTGGTTCCAGGTCTGTGTGTCTGTGGCCGGGTTGATTTCAGATTGGTTCCAGGTCTGTGTGTCTGTTGCAGGGTTGATTTCAGATTGGTTCCGGTCTGTGTGTCTGTTGCCGGGTTGATTTCAGATTGGTTCCGGGTCTGTGTGTCTGTTGCAGGGTTGATTTCAGATTGGTTCCAGGTCTGTGTGTCTGTTGCAGGGTTGATTTCAGATTGGTTCCAGGTCTGTGTGTCTGTGGCAGGGTTGATTTCAGATTGGTTCCAGGTCTGTGTGTCTGTGGCCGGATTGATTTCAGATTGGTTCCAGGTCTGTGTGTCTGTGGCCGGGTTGATTTCAGATTGGTTCCAGGTCTGTGTGTCTGTTGCAGGGTTGATTTCAGATTGGTTCCAGGTCTGTGTGTCTGTTGCAGGGTTGATTTCAGATTGGTTCCGGGTCTGTGTGTCTGTTGCAGGGTTGATTTCAGATTGGTTCCGGGTCTGTGTGTCTGTGGCCGGGTTGATTTCAGATTGGTTCCAGGTCTGTGTGTCTGTGGCCGGGTTGATTTCAGATTGGTTCCAGGTCTGTGTGTCTGTGGCAGGGTTGATTTCAGATTGGTTCCAGGTCTGTGTGTCTGTGTTGATTTCAGATTGGTTCCAGGTCTGTGTGTCTGTGGCAGAGTTGATTTCAGATTGGTTCCGGGTCTGTGTGTCTGTTGCAGGGTTGATTTCAGATTGGTTCCGGGTCTGTGTGTCTGTGGCCGGGTTGATTTCAGATTGGTTCCAGGTCTGTGTGTCTGTTGCCGGGTTGATTTCAGATTGGTTCCGGGTCTGTGTGTCTGTGGCAGGGTTGATTTCAGATTGGTTCCGGGTCTGTGTGTCTGTTGCAGGGTTGATTTCAGATTGGTTCCAGGTCTGTGTGTCTGTGGCCGGGTTGATTTCAGATTGGTTCCAGGTCTGTGTGTCTGTGGCCGGGTTGATTTCAGATTGGTTCCAGGTCTGTGTGTCTGTGGCCGGGTTGATTTCAGATTGGTTCCAGGTCTGTGTGTCTGTTGCAGGGTTGATTTCAGATTGATTCCAGGTCTGTGTGTCTGTGGCCGGGTTGATTTCAGATTGGTTCCAGGTCTGTGTGTCTGTGGCCAGGTTGATTTCAGATTGGTTCCAGGTCTGTGTGTCTGTTGCAGGGTTGATTTCAGATTGGTTCCAGGTCTGTGTGTCTGTGGCAGGGTTGATTTCAGATTGGTTCCGGGTCTGTGTGTCTGTTGCAGGGTTGATTTCAGATTGGTTCCGGGTCTGTGTGTCTGTGGCCGGGTTGATTTCAGATTGGTTCCAGGTCTGTGTGTCTGTGGCCGGGTTGATTTCAGATTGGTTCCAGGTCTGTGTGTCTGTTGCAGGGTTGATTTCAGATTGATTCCAGGTCTGTGGCAGAGTTGATTTCAGATTGGTTCCAGGTCTGTGTGTCTGTGGCAGAGTTGATTTCAGATTGGTTCCGGGTCTGTGTGTCTGTTGCAGGGTTGATTTCAGATTGGTTCCGGGTCTGTGTGTCTGTGGCCGGGTTGATTTCAGATTGGTTCCAGGTCTGTGTGTCTGTGGGGTTGATTTCAGATTGGTTCCAGGTCTGTGTGTCTGTGGCAGGGTTGATTTCAGATTGGTTCCGGGTCGTGTGTCTGTGGCAGAGTTGATTTCAGATTGGTTCCAGGTCTGTGTGTCTGTGGCCGGGTTGATTTCAGATTGGTTCCAGGTCTGTGTGTCTGTTGCCGGGTTGATTTCAGATTGGTTCCGGGTCTGTGTGTCTGTGGCAGGGTTGATTTCAGATTGGTTCCGGGTCTGTGTGTCTGTGGCCGGGTTGATTTCAGATTGGTTCCAGGTCTGTGTGTCTGTGGCAGAGTTGATTTCAGATTGGTTCCAGGTCTGTGTGTCTGTGGCCGGGTTGATTTCAGATTGGTTCCAGGTCTGTGTGTCTGTTGCAGGGTTGATTTCAGATTGGTTCCAGGTCTGTGGCAGAGTTGATTTCAGATTGGTTCCAGGTCTGTGTGTCTGTGGCAGGTTGATTTCAGATTGGTTCCATGGGTCTGTGTGTTGTTGCAGGGTTGATTTCAGATTGGTTCCGGGCTGGTTTGTGGCCAGACCCAGATTTCAATTGGTTCCAGGTCTGTGTGTCTGTGGCCGGGTTGATTTCAGATTGGTTCCAGTGGAGGTTACCAGACAGTTAAACCTTCCACTCCATGGGCTGGTTTTCCAAACCCAGATTAACCTTCCACTCCATGGGCAGGTTTCTCAGACCCAGTTTAAACCTTCCACTCCATGGGCTGGTTTCTCAGACCCAGATTAAACCTTCCACTCCATGGGCAGGTTTCTCAGACCCAGATTAAACCTTCCACCCCATGGGCTGGTTTCTCAGACCCAGATTAAACCTTCCACTCCATGGGCTGGTTTCTCAAACCCAGATTAAACCTTCCACTCCATGGGCAGGTTTCCCAGACCCAGATTAAACCTTCCACTCTTTGGGCTGGTTTCTCAGACCCAGATTAAACCTTCCACTTCATGGGCTGGTTTCTCAGACCCAGATTAAACCTTCCACTCCATGGGCAGGTTTCTCAGACCCAGATTAAACCTTCCACTCCATGGGCTGGTTTCTCAGACCCAGATTAAACCTTCCACTCCATGGGCTGGTTTCTCAGACCCAGATTAAACCTTCCACTCCATGGGCTGGTTTCTCAGACCCAGATTAAACCTTCCACTCCATGGGCTGGTTTCTCAGACCCAGATTAAACCTTCCACTCCATGGGCTGGTTTCTCAGACCCAGATTAAACCTTCCACTCCATGGGCTGGTTTCTCAGACCCAGATTAAACCTTCCACTCCATGGGCTGGTTTCCCAGACCCAGATTAAACCTTCCACTCCATGGGCAGGTTTCTAGATTCTAGATTTCCTTCCACTCCATGGGCTTTTGTTTCTTAGACCCAAATTAAACCTTATCCATGGGCAGGTTTCCCAGACCAGTTTAAACCTTCCACTCAATGGGCAGGTTTCTCAGACCCAGATTAAACCTTCCACTTTTCATGGGCAGGTTTCTTAACCAGACCCAGATTAAACCTTCCATCAATGGGCTGGTTTCTCAGGCCCTGCTTAAACCTTCCACTCCATGGGCTGGAGAGGGTTTCTTCTCAGACCCAGATTAAACCTTCCACTCCATGGGCTGGTTTCCCAGACCAGATGAAACCTTCCACTCCATGGGTGTATGATTTCTCATTACCCAGATTAAACCTTCCACTACATCTTAATTACCCAGAATGATTATAAAGACACTTCCACTCCATGGGCATTTCAACATTGACCCAATTAAACCTTCCACTCCATTCTGGTTTTCTAGAATACCCAGTCTTAAACCTTCCACTCCATCTTTCTAGAATACACTTCTCAGTCTTCCTAGAATACACTTCCACTCCTATACACTGGTTTCTCAGACTAGAATAAACTGTCCACTCCTGGAATACACTGTTTCTCAGACCCAGAATAAACTGTCCACTCCATCTTCCTAGAATACATTGTCCTTCCACTCTAGAATACAGGTTTCCTCAGACCCAGATTAAACCTTCCACTCCATCTCTTTCTTAGACCCAGATTGTCCTTCCCTAGATGGGCTGGTTTCTCAGTCCTAGATGAAACCTGTCCACTCCTTCCTAGAATACACTGTCCTCTGACCCAGATTAAACTTCCACTCCATGGGCTAGAATACACTTCTCTGACTTTCTAGAAACACTGTCCTCTGTCTTCCTAAAATACACTGTTTCTCTGTTTTATGAATACACTTTGCATTTGTTTCCTAAAATACATCCTTGTCCAATCGGAGAAACAATGTCCATTGTTTATTCAGAATACACTGTCCTCTGTCTTCCATGAATACACTGTCCATATTCTAAGCCTGTATGGTTTACACTGTCCTCTCTTAACCATGAGAGGGTAGATGAAATACACAATGTCCTCCTCTCTTTCTAGAATACAGGCTCTGTCTTCCTAGAATACACTGTCCTCTGTCTTCCTTGAATACAACTAGGACAGTCCAAATGGAATACACTATTATTCTCTGCCAGAATACAAATCTATTGGGTGTAGAATATATCTCATTACAGCCTAGAATACACTGTATATCTTAAATACACTGAATGTATTCCTAGAATACACTTTACTCACTCTTCCTACTCAACATTGTCCAATGTCAACAGTTCTAGAATACTATTCTATGTCTTTCTAGAATACACTGTCCTCTGTCTTTCTAGAATACACTGTCCTCTGTCTTCCTAGAATACACTGTCCTCTGTCTTCCTAGAATACACTGTCCTCTGTCTTCCTAGAATACACTGTCCTCTCTCTTCCTAGAATACACTGTCCTCTGTCTTCCTAGAATACACTGTCCTCTGTCTTCCTAGAATACACTGTCCTCTCTCTCTTTCTAGAATACACTGTCCTCTGTCTTTTCCAGAATACACTGTCCTCTGTCTTTTCTAGAATACACTGTCCTCTGTCTTCCTAGAATACACTGTCCTCTCTCTTCCTAGAATACACTGTCCTCTCTCTCTTCTAGAATACACTGTCCTCTGTCTTCCTAGAATACACTGTCCTCTCTCTTCCTAGAATACACTGTCATCTGTCTCTTTCTAGAATACACTGTCCTCTCTCTCTTTCTAGAATACACTGTCCTCTCTTCCTAGAATGCACTGTCCTCTCTTCCTAGAATACACTGTCCTCTGTCTTCCTAGAATACACTGTCCTCTGGCTTCCTAGAATACACTGTCCTCTGACTTCCTAGAATACACTGTCCTCTCTCTTCCTAGAATACACTGTCCTCTCTCTTCCTAGAATACACTGTCCTCTCTCTTTCTAGAACACACTGTAACTAACTCCCATTATATGTTGCATATTGCAGCATAGCAATTGTCAACTATATAATTGCCAAAATAATGGACAGACTTGAGTAAATTAGAGAAACAAAGTATATTGATAGCAGGTGCTTCCACGCAGGTGTGGTTCCTGAGTTAATCAAGCAATTGACATCCCATCATGTATAAAAATGCTGGGCAGGCCATTATTTTGGTTACCATGGCTATGCCCCCATAGGATGACAATGCCCCCATGCACAGAGCACGAGTGATCACTAAATGGTTTGATGAGCATGAAAACGATGTAAACCATTTGCCATGGCCGTCTCAGTCACCAGAGCTCAATCCAATTGAACACTTATAGGAGATTCTGTAGCGGCACCTGAGACAGCGTTTTCCACCACAATAAACACAAACACCAAATTACGGAATTTCTTGTGGAAGAATGGTGTCACATCCCTCCAATGGAGTTCCAGACATTTGTAGAATCTATGCCAAGGTGCATTGAAGCTGTTCTGACTCGTGGTGCCCCAAATCCCTATTATGTCGTTGTTTCCTTTTATTTTGGCAGTTACCCGTAGTGAGCCTATATGTCACGGACAAGATCTGAAGCCTGGTCCTCCACATGAGATAGCAACATCTTGACCGTTAGACCAAGAGGAAATTACCTTTTGGGCCAAGGGCTGACACTGATTTTGAAGTCACAGGCAGGGCTACCTCATCATGAGACCATGAGCAACCATGCACCCGACTCATGTCCGCTACATATATATATCCAATGGATAAGCTGACAACATCAGCATGTCTATTCGTACAGATAAGCCTTCATCACGTTGTGAAGAAAATCCATGGAGGCCTTACATCTCTTTTATCTATAAGGATGTTTTTTAAATGTACCTCCATTGTCCTCAAACACAAGTTGAATCTCCTGTGTTCCTCAATTCGCTACTCAATTCATGCACTGTGGTTGGAGAGCGAGATAGCAGCAGTGCTTTTCCCTTGGTCTTACATCTCCCAGGAAGTCTGCGGAATTCATAGAAGCCGAACAGTGTAATTAGGTACTAATGTTACGTTGTTCCGTGATCTAAATGTTGACAGGATTAAAAGTAAACTAAATGCATTAATAAACTATGATGAATTAGAAAATAGTGATTGGGACCATCTATATTTGATTTAAACATTAAATAATTGATCATAATGAGACAATGCAGCAGCTATGTTTCATATCCTTGTTAAAAGTGTGAGCTAATGGTTTGTTAAAGGCCCAGTGCAGTCAAAAATATGATTTTCCCGTGTTTTATATATATTTCCACACTATGAGGTTAGAAAAATACTGTGAAATTGTGAAAATCATGAGAATGTTCTTTTAGTGTGAGAGCAGTTTGAAAAGGTCACCGGAAATTTAGACCTGTTTTGGTGGGATGGTGTTTCGGCCTACCTGGTGACATCCATGTACCTTCCAAAAAACAAAATGTAAAGTCTACATGGCTAGGTGGCTAGCGAATTAGCCTGTTTGTCCCATTGACTTAGCATAGGTTTTGGTTAGCATGCTAATCAATTGGCATCCACAGATATTTTAGAGAATTAAACATGACTAACTGAACACAGTATGTATTTATTAACGTCTCATAATCAAATATTGTAGTGCGGAAACATTTAAAATGTGAATGGCCAACATTCTCACTCCAATACAGGAGTTGATTTTCTCTCACTTGAGCTCAAAAACGGTTGTCATGTTTTACAAAATATTTTAGACTGATCACATGACCAATATATGTGCTCTAATTGGACGATACCTAAAAATGGCCCACTAGGTAGCCCTGCCCATCAAAATTACACAGATTATTTAAAAAATGTATTAATTTTTTTTCCATCAACATTGCCCCAAATATTGCCAATGTATCATGGCCTAGGCGCAGTATCATCGAAGCATGTCACATTTCTCTGTCCAAATATTGGATATACGAGTTTATTGTCACAGTCTAATGCTTTGGAGGACTTTGTTCAGACCATTGTTGTAATCTGTCAAAGATTGAGGATAAATGATCCATTATTCCTTGTTTTTCCAAATCACTATTCTTCACAGGGCTGTCAATAATATGTCCTTTCCTCCTTCAAACACCATGTCCCCACTGTAGATCAGTGGTAAGCCTGGATGGACTGAACGCTCTGTTCTCCTCATTCCATTCATTCTGTGCTTATTTGCATGTAATTGACCCCAGCTCATGTGTCTCCTATGCGTTCGTGAGCCTGATCTTCTCTCCTGATGCATGGACATGTTGCTGATCTGTACGTTTGATGCATGCGATTGATCCTGGTCCTTATCCCTGGAGTCTACGTTTGCCCCTTGTGTACGGCTGTTTGCAGAAAGGCTTCAGCTCAAATGCAAACCACATCACGTATAATGTAATGTAAACCGTACATTTACATACAACACAGAGTGGGGCTTGTAGAGTTTTCAGGATGGAAGGCAAGAAATGTACATTACATTGTGGTCATCTGTAGCTCAGTTAATAGAGCAATGGCGCTTGCAACGCCAGGACAGTCGGTTCGATTCCCTGTACCACCAGTGTGTACAATCTAAGCAAGCTTGACTGAAGGTAGCTCTGGATAAAAGTGTCAGCTATAGGACATGTATTATTGGGCCTGTGTTTGCTTTGGGGGGTGAGGGGTTGTCAGTCAACGTCTACTGCCATTTGGCACCAGCACACTAGGATGACGAAGATATGGGATTAGTTAGGTTTATTAGTTTAACTATTTTACAAAACAAGCACAAATAAAACTTGAAAAAGCCATACATTCACATGAGTAAAATCACTGAGGATAACACGCAATAAAGACTCATTTCCATTGTGGTCCTTTTAAGCAGCTAGTCATTATAGTATACTGCTTTATCAGCTAGCTATAATAGTATACTGCTTTATCAGCTAGCTATAATAGTATACTGCTTTATCAGCTAGCCATTATAGTATACTGCTTTATCAGCTAGCTATAATAGTATAGTGCTTTATCAGCTAGCTATAATAGTATACTGCTTTATCAGCTAGCTATAATAGTATACTGCTTTATCAGCTAGCCATTATAGTATACTGCTTTATCAGCTAGCAGCATAATAGTATACTGCTTTATCAGCTAGCTATTATAGTATACTGCTTTATCAGCTAGCCATTATAGTATACTGCTTTATCAGCTAGCCATAATAGTATACTGCTTTATCAGCTAGCCATTAATAGTATACTGCTTTATCAGCTAGCTATAATAGTATACTGCTTTAGTATACTGCTATCAGCTAGCTATAATAGTATACTGCTTTATCAGCTAGCCAGTATAGTATACTGCTTTATCAGCTAGCTATAATAGTATACTGCTTTATCAGCTAGCCATTATAGTATACTGCTTTATCAGCTAGCCATTAAAGTATACTGCTTTATCAGCTAGCTATAATAGTATACTGCTTTATCAGCTAGCTATAATAGTATACTGCTTTATCAGCTAGCTATAATAGTATACTGCTTTATCAGCTAGCCATTATAGTATACTGCTTTATCAGCTAGCCATTATAGTATACTGCTTTATCAGCTAGCTATTATAGTATACTGCTTTATCAGCTAGCCATTATAAGTATACTGCTTTATCAGCTAGCTATAATAGTATACTGCTTTATCAGCTAGCTATAATAGTATACTGCTTTATCAGCTAGCTATAATAGTATACTGCTTTATCAGCTAGCTATAATAGTATACTGCTTTATCAACTAGCTATAATAGTATACTGCTTTATCAGCTAGCCATTATAGTATACTGCTTTATCAGCTAGCCATTATAGTATACTGCTTTATCAGCTAGCCATTATGGTATACTGCTTTATCATAGTATAGCTTTATTATAGTATACTGCTTTATCATCTAACCATTAAAGTATACTGCTTTATCAGCTAGCCATTATAGTATACTGCTTTATCAGCTATCTATAATAGTATACTGCTTTATCAGCTAGCTATAATAGTATACTGCTTTATCAGCTAGTCATTATAGTATACTGCTTTATCAGCTAGCCATTATAGTATACTGCTTTATCAGCTAGCCATTATAGTATACTGCTTTATCAGCTATACATTATAGTATACTGCTTTATCAGCTAGCCAGTAAAGTATACTGCTTTATCAGCTAGCCATTATAGTATAATGCTTTATCAGCTAGCCATTATAGTATACTGCTTTATCAGCTAGCTATAATAGTATACTGCTTTATCATCTAGCCATTATAGTATACTGCTTTATCAGCTAGCTATAATAGTATACTTATAGTATATTCTTTTTCTACGGCTGGCCATGTATACTGCTTTATCAGCTAGCTATAATAGTATACCCGGTCAACAGCACTGCACCCCCCACAGCAACTCGCCCAAGCCTTCCCCATTTCTCCCTCTCCCAAATCCAGTCAGCTGATGTTCTGAAAGAGCTGCAAAATCTGGACCCCAACAAATCAGCCAGGTTAGACAATCGGGACCCTTTCTTTCTAAAATGATCTACCGAAATTGTTGCCACCCCTATTACTAGCCTGTTCAACCTCTCTTTTGTGTCATCTGAGATTCCCAAAGATTGGAAAGCAGCTGCAGTCATCCCCTTTTCAAAGGAGGGGAACTCTTGACCCAAACTGCTACAGACCTATATCTATCCTACCCTGCCTTTCTAAGGTCTTCAGCTAGCCAAGTCAACAAACAGATTACCGATAATTTTAATCCCACCATACCTTCTCCGCTATGTAATCTGGTTTCAGAGCTGGTCATAGGTGCACCTCAGCCACGCTCAAGGTCCTAAACGATATCTTAACCGCCATCGATAAGAAACAATACTGTGCAGCCGTATTCATTGACCTGGCCAAGGCTATACGACTCTGTCAATCACCACATCCTCATTATCAGACTCGACAGCCTTGGTTTCTCAAATGATTGTCTCGCCTGGTTCACCAACTACTTCTCTGATAGAGTTCAGTGTGTCAAATCGGAGGGTCTGTTGTCCGGGTCTCTGGCATTCTCTATGGGGGTGCCACAGGGTTCAATTCTTGGACCGACTCTCTTCTCTGTATACATCAATGATGTCGCTCTTGCTGCTGGTGAGTCTCTGATCCACCTCTACGCAGACGACACCATTCTGTATACTTCTGGCCCTTCTTTGGACACTGTATTAACAACCCTCCAGGTGAGCTTCAATGCCATACATCTCTCCTTCCATGGCTTCCAATTGCTCTTAAATACAAGTAAAACTAAATGCATGCTCTTCAACCGATCGCTGCCTGCACCTGCCCGCCTGTCCAACATCACTACTCTGGACGGCTCTGACTTAGAATATGTGGACAACTACAAATACCTAGGTGTCTGGTTAGACTGTAAACTCTCCTTCCAGACTCACATCAAACATCTCCAATCCAAAGTTAAATCTGGAATTGGCTTCCTATTTTGCAACAAAGCATCCTTCACTCATGCTGCCAAACATACCCTTGTAAAACTGACTATCCTACCAATCCTCGACTTCGGCGATGTCATTTACAAAATAGCCTCCAATACCCTACTCAATAAATTGGATGCAGTCTATCACAGTGCCATCCGTTTTGTCACCAAAGCCCCATATACTATAGTATACTGCCGGTCGGTGCCGGGTTGGTTCCTCTGGGGGTTGAGGCAGCAGGCAGGGCACCCTGGCGTCACCCCAGGTGAGCCGGTACCATTCTCACCCAGAGCCCTCTGTTGCACACATGTTTTTGTATATTACGTTTCCTGAGTTTTCCCCGCATTCCCAGCATAAGGCGCTCGTCGAATCAGGCGCGGCTGGGAATTGTATAGACAGGTCATTCACCCCATAGTTTAGGGACCCCATTGTTCCAGTGGCTGTGCCCTTCCCTGTTCACGCCTTAGACAGTTGACAATTAGGGTCAGGGTTGATTAGGGAGGCCACCGCTCCTCTGGGCATGGCGACGCAGGGGGGTCACAAGAAGAGAATCAGTCTCTTCCTCACTGACTCTCCTGCATTTCCAGTGGTGCTAGACCTACCCTGGTTAGCCTGTCATGACCCCAGCTATGGAAACACATGTCTCCAAATCCCTGCGTCAGGGGTACATTCGGTCCTCCACTTCACCCGCCTCCTCGAGCTTCTTTTTGTGAAGAAGAAGGAGGGAGGTATGCCGTGTATTGACTATCGAGGCCTGAACCAGATCACTGTGAGGTACAGTTACCAGCTACCTCTCATAGCCACAGCGATTGAGTCAATGCACGGGGCGCGCTTCTTTACCAATCTAGATCTCAGGAGCGGTTTCAGAATTGCTTACAACCTGGTGCGTATCCGGGAGGGAGACGAGTGGAAGATGGCGTACAGTACTACCTCAGGGCATTATGAGTACCTCGTCATGCCATACGGGTTGATGAATGCTCCATCAGTCTTCCAAGCCTTTATAGACAAGATTTTCTTTCAGGGATCTGCACGGCAGGGTGCCAGAGGTGTATATAGATGACATTCTTATATACTCCGATTGCACGCCCGAGCATGTGTCTCTGGTGCGCAAGGTGCTTGGTCAACTGTTGGAGCATGACCTGTACGCCAAAGCTGAGAAATGTCTGTTCTTCCAACAGTCCATCTCCTTCCTAGGGTACCGCATTTCCACCTCAGGGGTTTTGGTCAGGTAGCGGCTCCCATTACCTCACTGCTGAAGGGGGAACTGGTACGGTGTTGGTTAGAGTAAACTCGGCTGACGCGGACAGGGCTTTTGGTTACCTGAGGGCACTGTTTACCTCTGCCCCCATGCTGGCCCATCCGGATCCCTCTTTGGCATTCATAGTGTAGGTGGACGAGTCCGAGGCTGGGATAGGAGCCGTGCTCTCTCAGCGCTCGGGTACGACGTAGGGGACCGGGAGCTGTTGGCTATCGTCAAGGCTTTGAAGGCGTGGAGACATTGGCTTGAGGGGGCTAAACACCCTTTTCTCATTTGGACTGACCACCGCAATCTGGAGTACATCCGGGCAGCGAGGAGACTGAACCCTCGCCAGGCAAGGTGGGCCATGTTTTTCACCCGCTTTGTTTTCATTCTTTCTTACAGACCAGGTTCCCAGAATGTGAAGGCAGACGCACTGTCCCGGCTGTATGACACAGAGGATAATCAGCCCAGGGATCCCACCCCATTTCCCGGCCTCCTGCCTGGTGGCCCCGGTAGTGTGGGAGCTGGACACGGACATTGAGCAGGCGCTACGTGCAGAGCCCACTCCCCTCCAGTGTCCCCCTGGGCGTCTGTACGTTCCGTGACCGGCTGTCCGTGACCGGCTAATCTATTGAGCCCACAACAACAAAAAACAACATACATTTAATTACCGCACACTTGAATATTTAATTAAATTGTTAAATGTGGTAATTTCAAAATAATACTTCAATAAATTGAACTGGCTCCTTACTAAGGAGCTGCTGCCATTCCTTCAAGACTGTTGGACATCGATGATCTCTTGAACCACACGACCACTGCTCTGATTCAATGGAAGTAATTTAGTAGATTTTCTGCGCTGCCAGATTCAGTGTGCGCAAAGCATCCTATTTTTAGGATTGTGCAGCCTCTTGATGGCAACATACATATTCACAGCATTATCAATAGTCACAGCTACAATCTTGCTCTGCTCTATCTCAAATTCTTCCAGAATGTCTGAGATCTCCTCAGCCACTACTTCGCCAGTTTGCAATTTGTACACTGACCTTCTGTTTTACACTGCCCTGGTGTAGAGGTCCTTCTGTTTTAAACTGCCCTGGTGTAGAGGTCCTTCTGTTTTAAACTGCCCTGGTGTAGAGGTCCTTCTGTTTTAAACTGCCCTGGTGTGGAGGACCTTCTGTTTTAAACTGCCCTGGTGTAGAGGTCCTTCTGTTGTACACTGTCCTGGGGTAGAGGTCCTTCTGTTTTAAACTGCCCTGGTGTAGAGGTCCTTCTGTTTTAAACTGCCCTGGTGTGGAGGTCCTTCTGTTTTAAACTGCCCTGGTGTGGAGGATCTTCTGTTTTAAACTGCCCTGGTGTGGACGACCTTCTGTTTTAAACGGCCCTGGTGTGGAGGACCTTCTGTTTTACACTGCCCTGGTGTAGAGGTCCTTCTGTTTTAAACTGCCCTGGTGTAGAGGTCCTTCTGTTTTAAACTGCCCTGGTGTAGAGGTCCTTCTGTTTTAAACTGCCCTGGTGTGGAGGACCTTCTGTTTTAAACTGCCCTGGTGTAGAGGTCCTTCTGTTGTACACTGTCCTGGGGTAGAGGTCCTTCTGTTTTAAACTGCCCTGGTGTAGAGGTCCTTCTGTTTTAAACTGCCCTGGTGTGGAGGACCTTCTGTTTTAAACTGCCCTGGTGTGGAGGATCTTCTGTTTTAAACTGCCCTGGTGTGGACGACCTTCTGTTTTAAACTGCCCTGGTGTGGAGGACCTTCTGTTTTAAACTGCCCTGGTGTAGAGGTCCTTCTGTTTTACACTGCCCTGGTGTAGAGGTCCTTCTGTTGTACACTGTCCTGGTGTAGAGGTCCTTTTGTTTTAAACTGCCCTGGTGTGGAGGACCTTCTGTTTTAAACTGCCCTGGTGTAGAGGTCCTTCTGTTGTACACTGCCCTGGTGTAGAGGTCCTTCTGTTGTAAACTGCCCTGGTGTAGAGGTCCTTCTGTTTTAAACTGCCCTGGTGTGGAGGATCTTCTGTTTTAAACTGCCCTGATGTGGACGACCTTCTGTTTTAAACTGCCCTGGTGTGGAGGACCTTCTGTTTTAAACTGCCCTGGTGTGGAGGTCCTTCTGTTGTACACTGCCCTGGTGTGGAGGTCCTTCTGTTTTAAACTGCCCTGGTGTGGAGGTCCTTCTGTTTTAAACTGCCCTGGTGTGGAGGTCCTTCTGTTTTAAACTGCCCTGGTGTGGAGGACCTTCTGTTTTAAACTGCCCTGGTGTGGAGGACCTTCTGTTTTACACTGCCCTGGTGTGGAGGACCTTCTGTTTAAATTGCCCTGGTGTGGATGACCTTCTGTTTTAAACTGCCCTGGTGTGGAGGACCTTCTGTTTTAAACTGCCCTGGTGTGGAGGACCTTCTGTTTTAAACTGACCTGGTGTGGAGGACCTTCTGTTTTAAACTGCCCTGGTGTGGAGGACCTTCTGTTTTAACTGCCCTGGTGTAGAGGACCTTCTGTTTTAAATTGCCTGGTGTAGAGGACCTTCTGTTTTAAACTGCCCTTGTGTAGAGGACCTTCTGTTTTAATCTGCCCTGGTGTGGAGGACCTTCTGTTTTAAACTGCCCTGGTGTGGAGGACCTTCTGTTTTACACTGCCCTGGTGTGGAGGACCTTCTGTTTAAATTGCCCTGGTGTGGACGACTTTCTGTTTTAAACTGCCCTGGTGTGGAGGTCCTTCTGTTGTACACTGTCCTGGTGTAGAGGTCCTTTTGTTTTAAACTGCCCTGGTGTGGAGGACCTTCTGTTTTAAACTGCCCTGGCTTGTGTAGTGTACTGTAACAGTGAGATAGTGGTCTGACAGTGATGATGTCTGATGTGATGGCCAGCTTTGGCACGTCCTTCAGCTCAATGATCACATTGCCCCAGGTAGGAATGAATGTGTCACTGAGGTAACTCCTGGAGGGAGGGGTGTATTTGGAGTTGAGTGCCTTGCTCATTTCTCTACAGTAAACATTTTTTTTCATGTGTTGAATTATCATTATTGAATTATTGTGTTGTTGTGTATTGAATTGTGGAGTGATGAGACTAACATTCAGTCCTCTTATAATATTACTTTATATTAAACATTATTACTACTCAATATATACTGACAGACTGTTACCTAAAGCCCTTGGACTCCACTGTTGCAAAGGGGTGTAGGCCTTTCACTATGAATTTGGTCACGGCTAGGTGGCACTCATTCACCTTCTCCTCAGTCATCCTCCCACCAGCTGCCAGCATGAAGGGGCTTTGGGCTCGTCTTTGGCTTGGACCAGTGGTATTAGAGGGAGGAGTGGGTTGGTTCATTGTAGATGCCATTGCTAAACACGCACCCATTGCTAAACAATCAGCTGGCTAATGGTTCCGTTTGATCATGAACCCATGTTCACATAATCTAGTTAACTCTGTGTGTGTGTGGGCTCTATGCTGCTAGCATACATAGCTAACGGAGATCTGACAACGAGAGATGAGCTACGAGCTGGCGGTACATGATGCACTATCCATAGATGTTTGGACAGACTGCTCGTGTTTTCCGCCCTTACAAGCAAAATGTCTTGTTGCACTTGTGGTAACGAGCATTTGTCAGCATCGACTATGGTGATGTGTAACCGCGCTCTTGAACGTTTAGTTCTCTCCGCCATCGTCACTAATTAAGAGCAGGGTCTTTCTTCTGTGTGTGTGTGTGTGTGTGTGTGTGTGTGTGTGTGTGTGTGTGTGTGTGTGTGTGTGTGTGTTTGTGTGTGTGTGTGTTTGTGTGTGTGTGTGTGTGTGTGTGTGTGTGTGTGTGTGTGTGTGTGTGTGTGTGTGTGTGTGTGTGTGTGTGTGTGTGTGTGTGTGTGTGTGTGTGTGTGTGTGTGTGTGTGTGTGTGTGCTGTAGCGTGTGGGAGATAGAAGCTCCGTGCCAGAGATCTCTCTTCTTGATTGGGAATAGCGAAAATGTATCATAGACGAATGTCTTCATCTTATTGCAAATTAGAAACGGTTGGTGAGATAAAATGTACAGGATAACGTTTATGTAGCAATAATAAATAGGAAATATATTTTCTTAATTTCTCCAGTACCGAAGGGGATATAGCCCCAGGGCCCGTTTAATACCGGGTTTCGGGTACCCATCCCTAATCAGCTAGCTATTATAGTATACTGCTTTTTAAGTGGCTTATCTGATGGCATGATACTATATGAGAGCCCAGGTTGGTTACATAGACAGACAGTGTGGTTTATGACAGGTTGGGTACATAGACAGACACACCTACACCACCCGAAGTCACAGGAAGGCCATAAAGATCATCAAGGACAACAACCACCTGAGCCACTGCCTGTTCACCCCGCTATCATCCAGAAGGCGAGGTCAGTACAGGTGCATCAAAGCTGGGACCGAGAGACTGAAAAACAGCTTCTGTCTCAAGGCCATCAGACTGTTAAACAGCCACCACTAACATTGAGTGGCTGCTGCCAACACACTGACTCAACTCCAGCCACTTTAATAATGGGAATTGATGGAAATTGATGGAAAATATATCACTAGCCACTTTAAACAATGCTACTTAATATAATGTTTACATACCCTACATTACTCATCTCATATGTATATGTATATACATATGTATATGTATATACTGTACTCTATATAATCTACTGCATCTTTATGTAATACATGTACCACTAGCCACTTTAACCTATGCCAATTTGTTTACATACCTTACATTACTCATCTCATATGTATATACTGTACTCGATACCATCTACTGTATCTTGCCTATGTCGCTCTTTACCATCACTCATTCATATCTTTATGTACATATTCTTTATCCCTTTACACTTGTGTGTATAAGACAGTCGTTTTGGAATTGTTAGGTTAAATTACTCTTTGGTTATTACTGCATTGTCGGAACTAGAAGCACAAGCATTTTGCTAACATCTGCGCATTAACATAAATTTGATTTGATTTGATTTAGTTTATGACAGGATGGGGAACATACATGTGTTTATGTGACCAATACATTTGATTTGATTTGATTTAGTTTATGACAGGTTGGGTACATAGACAGACACTGTGGTTTATGACAGGTTGGGTACATAGACAGACAGTGTGGTTTATGACAGGTTGGGTACATAGACAGACACTGTGGTTTATGACAGGTTTTGGAATAGACAGACACTCGTTGGTTTACTGACATTGGAAACTAGAAGCACAAGCATTTAAACTAGATGCTACACTAGACCATGACAAAATACATGTGATTTGTTTATGACAGGTTGGGTACATAGACAGACACTGTGGTTTATGACAGGTTTGGGCACATAGACAGACACTGTGGTTTATGACAGGTTGGGTACATAGACAGACACTGTGGTTTATGACAGGTTGGGCACATAGACAGACACTGTGGTTTATGACAGGTTGGGTTTACATAGACAGACACTGTGGTTTATGACAGGTTGGGTACATAGACAGACACTGTGGTTTATGACAGGTTGGGTACATAGACAGACACTGTGGTTTATGACAGGTTGGGTACATAGACAGACACTGTGGTTTATGACAGGTTGGGTACATAGACAGACACTGTGGTTTATGACAGGTTGGGTACATAGACAGACACTGTGGTTTATGACAGGTTGGGTACATAGACAGACACTGTGGTTTATGACAGGTTGGTAGACAGACACTGTGGGGCACATAGACAGACACTGTGGTTTATGACAGGTTGGGTTTATAGACAGACACTGTGGTTTATGACAGGTTGGGCACATAGACAGACACTGTGGTTTATGACAGGTTGGGACACATAGACAGACACTGTGGTTTATGACAGGTTGGGTACATAGACAGACACTGTGGTTTATGACAGGTTGGGTACATAGACAGACACTGTGGTTTATGACAGGTTGGGTACATAGACAGACACTGTGGTTTATGACAGGTTGGGTACATAGACAGACACTGTGGTTTATGACAGGTTGGGTACATAGACAGACACTGTGGTTTATGACAGGTTGGGTACATAGACAGACACTGTGGTTTATGACAGGTTGGGTACATAGACAGACACTGTGGTTTATGACAGGTTGGGTACATAGACAGACACTGTGGTTTATGACAGGTTGGGTACATAGACAGACACTGTGGTTTATGACAGGTTGGGCACATAGACAGACACTGTGGTTTATGACAGGTTGGGCACATAGACAGACACTGTGGTTTATGACAGGTTGGGTACATAGACAGACACTGTGGTTTATGACAGGTTGGGCACATAGACAGACACTGTGGTTTATGACAGGTTGGGCACATAGACAGACACTGTGGTTTATGACAGGTTGGGTACATAGACAGACACTGTGGTTTATGACAGGTTGGGTACATAGACAGACACTGTGGTTTATGACAGGTTGGGTACATAGACAGACACTGTGGTTTATGACAGGTTGGGTACATAGACAGACACTGTGGTTTATGACAGGTTGGGTACATAGACAGACACTGTGGTTTATGACAGGTTGGGCACATAGACAGACACTGTGGTTTATGACAGGTTGGGCACATAGACAGACACTGTGGTTTATGACAGGTTGGGCACATAGACAGACACTGTGGTTTATGACAGGTTGGGCACATAGACAGACACTGTGGTTTATGACAGGTTGGGCACATAGACAGACACTGTGGTTTATGACAGGTTGGGCACATAGACAGACACTGTGGTTTATGACAGGTTGGGCACATAGACAGACACTGTGGTTTATGACAGGTTGGGCACATAGACAGACACTGTGGTTTATGACAGGTTGGGCACATAGACAGACACTGTGGTTTATGACAGGTTGGGCACATAGACAGACAGTGTGGTTTATGACAGGTTGGGCACATAGACAGACACTGTGGTTTATGACAGGTTGGGTACATAGACAGACAGTGTGGTTTATGACAGGTTGGGCACATAGACAGACACTGTGGTTTATGACAGGTTGGGCACATAGACAGACACTGTGGTTTATGACAGGTTGGGTACATAGACAGACACTGTGGTTTATGACAGGTTGGGCACATAGACAGACACTGTGGTTTATGACAGGTTGGGCACATAGACAGACAGTGTGGTTTATGACAGGTTGGGCACATAGACAGACACTGTGGTTTATGACAGGTTGGGCACATAGACTCTTGCCTAAGGTTCCATGTGATGTTTGACAACTAGTGTCAAGATCAGGATGAGGCCCTTTACAGAACACAGTAGATTGGTGGGAAGACTAACAAACCCATTGGTGGGTTGACTGGCCCATCAATCCCACTACCAACAGTGACTTAACTGTTTACCAAACAATCTTCAATCCAAGCTCTCCGTGTCAAATCCAGGCCCTGCTTGGCTTCAATTGTCAGCTAGCAGAAGGGTGCCCTGCAGGGCAGGTGATTGGCCGCTAGCCTAACTATAGATACCGTTAGCGGCGGTGCTATTAGCTGCTGGCAGTGAGAGGTTGCTGAAGCTGCAGTGGTATTTGGAATGCGGGGCACCAGTCATTCATTTAATGAATTCAGTTAATTAGCCCAACGACCACTGCCAAATAAATGTAATCAAATATCCGGGGACCTGGACAGACCAGGGGTTGCGAATAGCACTAACCCTCATCCCCAATCAGGCCCAATTAAACAGGAAATGGAATCTTTTCAACTGTAATGGGTCATGAGGTGGCAGGGTAGCCTAGTGGTTAGAGCGTTGGACTAGTAACCAGAAGGCAGGCAGTTAACCCACTGTTCCTAGACCAGTTAACCCACTGTTCCGAGGCCAGTTAACCCACTGTTCCTAGACCAGTTAACCCACTGTTCCGAGGCCAGTTAACCCACTGTTCCTAGGCCGTCATTAAAAATAAGAATTTGTTCTTAACTGACTTGCCTGGTTAAATAAAGGTAAAATAAAATAAAAATTCCCGCCCAAAAGGTGGTTCTCTGCCATCTGAGAAAGAAGCATAAATGTAGAAGTCTATTTGCATGAGGGGACATTTCTAAAAAGCCAGCGTCACTCTGAAGTGTGGAATAAGGTCATGTGTCACTTTTTTCCCCAAACGTAGGAGGAGCAGTGCATCAGTTGTTGTGACACTAGTCACTATTTCCCCAGACATTCACTCTGCTTGAGTGGAAAAAGAGATCATTAGAGGTTTTCAGTCTGCTTGAGATGCCTTATAAGTCAATTATAATTTATTTATCCACGTGGTGGCTTTCAGAAGCTAATTAATTTGGATACAAACAAATGCTATTCAGTTTCACAAGTGGTAATTCCTCTGTGAACAACCATTTTTTCTCAGTGACTGGAAATGTATTAAACAATTATCTTAAAATGTTGTTTTACCCTGAACCCATTAGTAGTTTCCACAAAGTGTCAAGTGTTTATTGTCACGTGCCTTTCTCGCTCTTTCTCAGCAATGCAGTAGTACTATAAAACATTACATAGGAGACAGGTAGAGTAAAAACACATGAGAAATAAGAAGAACAGGGTCAGTAGCTATATACAGGGACAGTTCCAGGGTCAGTAATTATATACAGGGACAGTTCCAGGGTCAGTAGTTATATACAGGGTCAGTAGTTATATACAGGGACAGTTCCAGGGTCAGTAATTATATACAGGGTCAGTAGTTATATACAGGGACAGTTCCAGGGTCAGTAGTTATATACAGGGACAGTTCCAGGGTCAGTAGTTATATACAGGGACAGTTCCAGGGTCAGTAGTTATATACAGGGTCAGTAGTTATATACAGGGACAGTTCCAGGGTCAGTAGTTATATACAGGGACAGTTCCAGGGTCAGTAGTTATATACAGGGACAGTAGCTATATACAGGGGCAGTTCCAGGGTCAGTAGCTATATACAGGGACAGTTCCAGGGTCAGTAGTTATATACAGGGACAGTTCCAGGGTCAATAGCTATATACAGGGACAGTTCCAGGGTCAGTAGTTATATACAGGGACAGTTCCAGGGTCAGTAGTTATATACAGGGACAGTTCCAGGGTCAGTAGCTATATACAGGGACAGTTCCAGGGTCAGTAGTTATATACAGGGACAGTTCCAGGGTCAGTAGCTATATACAGGGTCAGTAGTTATATACAGGGTCAGTAGTTATATACAGGGACAGTTCCAGCGTCAGTAGTTATATACAGGGTCAGTAGTTATATACAGGGACAGTTCCAGGGTCAGTAGTTATATACAGGGACAGTTCCAGGGTCAGTAGTTATATACAGGGACAGTTCCAGGGTCAGTAGCTATATACAGGGACAGTTCCAGGGTCAGTAGTTATATACAGGGTCAGTAGTTATATACAGGGACAGTTCCAGGGTCAGTAGCTATATACAGGGACAGTTCCAGGATCAGTAGCTATATGCAGGGTCAGTTCCAGGGTCAGTAGTTATATACAGGGACAGTTCCAGGGTCAGTAGTTATATACAGGGACAGTTCCAGGGTCAGTAGCTATATACAGGGTCAGTAGTTATATACAGGGACAGTTCCAGGGTCAGTAGTTATATACAGGGACAGTTCCAGGGTCAGTAGCTATATACAGGGTCAGTAGTTATATACAGGGACAGTTCCAGGGTCAGTAGTTATATACAGGGACAGTTCCAGGGTCAGTAGTTATATACAGGGACAGTTCCAGGGTCCGTAGCTATATACAGGGCCAGTTCCAGGGTCCGTAGCTATATACAGGGACAGTTCCAAGGTCAGTAGTTATATACAGGGCCAGTTCCAGGGTCCGTAGCTATATACAGGGACAATTCCAGGGTCAGTAGCTATATACAGGGGCAGTTCCAGGGTCATTAGCTATGTACAGGGTCAGTAGCTATATACAGGGACAGTTCCAGGGTCAGCAGCTATATACAGGGTCAGTAGCTATATACAGGGACAGTTCCAGGGTCAGTAGCTATATACAGGGTCAGTAGTTATATACAGGGACAGTTCCAGGGTCAGTAGTTATATACAGGGACAGTTCCAGGGTCAGTAGCTATATACAGGGTCAGTAGCTATATACAGGGACAGTTCCAGGGTCAGTAGCTATAAACAAGGTCAGTTCCAGGGTCAGAAGATTGTAAATAGACATCAGAGGTGAGAATTTGACCATTAAGCAGTTCTCTTTCTTCTTACCACTCATCATAACATTCACATTTGGAAGCAGAGCTGCTCATTCCAACAGAATGCAGTGTGTGGCACGTCAGTGTGGGCCTGAAGAATGGCAATGATGAATTAATCCCATCACTGTCATTGTGGGAAGCGGTTGGTCGCTGGGGAGCTGTGATGTAGCTCTCTCTAGAGTCTACACAGTGCTCAGTATGCTCTTGTAGGCCTAAAAGCAGAATGTGCTGTAGGTCCACATCTGCGTCATGCAAGGAGAGATATTGAAGAATGGATATGAGTTACTAACGATGTCATTAGGTAACAAGTGTTACCATTCAACTTGAAAGACAATTAGCATAACGCCATAGAAACATTGAAAACGTAAAATGTAAATGTGTAAAATGTATGTATGCATGACTGTAATTCTCTTTGGTTAAAAGCGTCTGCTAAATAAATTATAAGAATTAATTTGACTACCGTCACTAAACAACTGAGTGATGATAGTACCCTGGCATTATGTGGCTGAGTGATGGTAGTACCCTGGCATTATGTGGCTGAGTGATGATAGTACCCTGGCATTATGTGGCTGAGTGATGATAGTACCCTGCATTATGTGGCTGAGTGATGATAGTACCCTGGCATTATGTGGCTGAGTGATGATAGTACCCTGGCATTATGTGGCTGAGTGATGATAGTACCCTGGCATTATGTGGCTGAGTGATGATAGTACCCTGGCATTATGTGGCTGAGTGATGATAGTACCCTGGCATTATGTGGCTGAGTGATGATAGTACCCTGGCATTATGTGGCTGAGTGATGAGGAGAAACTGAAATGTGTTTTGTCCATTGTTTATTTCCATTTGTGGAAATACACAATGATAGTGGTGTATATATATTGTGTATAGACTTGTCTCCCAGATTGTGTGTATATATATTGTGTATAGACTTGTCTCCCAGATTGTGTGTATATATATTGTGTATAGGCTTGTCTCCCAGATTGTGTGTATATATATTGTGTATCGACTTGTCTCCCAGATTGTGTGTATATATATTGTGTATCGACTTGTCTCCCAGATTGTGTGTATATATATTGTGTATCGACTTGTCTCCCAGATTGTGTGTTTATATATTGTGTATAGACTTGTCTCCCAGATTGTGTGTATATATATTGTGTATAGACTTGTCTCCCAGATTGTGTGTATATATATTGTGAATAGACTTGTCTCCCAGATTGTGTGTATATATATTGTGTATCGACTTGTCTCCCAGATTGTGTGTATATATATTGTGTATCGACTTGTCTCCCAGATTGTGTGTATATATATTGTGTATAGACTTGTCTCCCAGATGAATCTTCTCTGTGTTCCAGACTGGGTTAAATGTCTTCTGTTTCTTTTTTCTGTGTGTATTTATCTGTATACAGTGGCAAGTAGAAAGTATGTGAACCTTTTGGAATTACTTGGATTTCTGCATAAATTGGTCATAAAATTTGATCTGACCATCTAAGTCACAACAATAGACACACACAGTGTGGTTAAACTTATAACACACAAATAATTGTAATGGAATTGCACATTACAGTTGACAATATTCAATTTTCTGTTTAATTGGGCCTGATTGCGAATGAGGGTTAGTGCTATTTGCAACCCCTGATCTGTCCAGGTCCCATGGATATTGAATACATAATTAAAAAATTCACAGAGTGGAAAAAATATGTGAACCCCTAGGCCAATGACTTCTCCAAAAGCTAATTGGAGTCAGGAGTCAGCTAACCTGGAGTCCAATCAATGAGATGAGATTGGAGATGTTGGTGAGAGATGCCTTGCCTTATGCAAAACACTCACAAAATGTGAGTTTGCTATTCACAAGAAGCTTTGCCTGATGTGAACCATGCCTTGAACAAAAGAGATCTCAGAATACCTAGAATTGTTGACTTGCATAAAGCTGGAAAGGATTATAAAAGTATCTCTAAAAGCCTTGATCAGTCCACAGTAAGACAAACTTCCTAAAAATGGAGAAAGTTCAGGTGCAGTTAATACAGGTAATGAGTGGAGAACAGGAGGGCTTCTTAAAGAAAAACTAACAGGTCTGTGAGAGCCGGAATTCTTACTGGTTTGTAGGTGATCAAATACTTATGTCATGCAATAAAATGCAAATGAATTACTTAAAAATCATACGATGTGATTTTCTGGATTTTTGTTTTAGATTCAGTCTCTCACAGTTGTAGTGTACCTATGATACAAAATTACAGACCTCTACATGCTTTTTAAGTAGGATAACCTGCAAAATCTGACCTCAAGAGAGCGGTTCACACCAAACATCACAAGAATATTGCTGAACTGAAAGTTTTTATTAAGAGGAATGTTCCAGAATTCCTCCTGATCTTTGTGCAGCTCTGATCCGCAACCACAGAAAACATTTGGTTGAGGTTGATGGGTTCACCTTGGGGTCATGATAGGGGCTGCACCAAATGATTGATGTATTATAATAATGTATTATGCTTATGTTGTATTAATAGAAGGGGAAGGGCTATAAGACCCTACCACACTACATTTATAGGGTCCTGGACTACAGATTAGCAATATATATATGCATTATAAGGTTTAATATTGTTCCACAGTTCTTTTCTAGTCTCTGCTTCTTATAAGAAACTGTCTGAGAGATTGTGAGTTATTGCAGTCAAAACAGGGTGTCTGTGAGAAAGCGCCTCAAGGCTAAAACAGATGCATAGACACAGAACCCTACAGGGGAGTGAAAGAGATAAGAGACAAGTCAGACATACCACTATAAAGCAACCTGGGGTGTGGAAAATTACTTCTGAACCCTTAGAAAACACTGGAACTATTGTTCTCTCCTGCAGGTTTGTGTAACTGTATGTGCATGGAGTTGGTCTCATGAGTAGAAGGTGTTGATGTAGGCAGCTACATCACTAGGGGCTGACTGCAAGCATATTAAAGCAACTTGGACCCTTTCCTATTTGGCAGTACTTACTCGGAAACATGCGTGCTATGTTCCCGTTGTCAACTTCTGTCTGCAATTGCATTAATAAATTAATTATTGATTTACTTAAAGGTATTGTCTGATTGCTGATTTCACCAATAAGAAAATGATTGACAAGGAACAAGGAACCTACCCCAACAAGGTTATAGCTTCCAAAGAAGGCTCAACCAGTTATTAAAAGCAAGGGTTCACATACTTTTTCCACCCTTCACTGTGAATGTTTACACGTTTTGTTCAATAAAGACATGAAAACTTATAATTGTTTGTGTTTAATTAGTTTAAGAACTCTGTGTGTATCTATTGTTGTGACTTAGATGGTCAGATCAAATTCTATGCAGAAATCAAGGTAATTCCAAAGGGTTCAAATACTTTTTCTTGCCACTGTGTGTGTGTGTGTGTGTGTGTGTGTGTGTGTGTGTGTGTGTGTGTGTGTGTGTGTGTGTGTGTGTGTGTGTGTGTGTGTGTGTGTGTGTATTATTTTACTGCTCTAGGGATATAATTATTGTTTGGAGAACGTTATTTACTATTACGTATTGATTTCTACCTGACATTGTTTCTCTCTTTATGTGATGGCAATGCAGAGAACAGTGGAAGAAGAGTGATAATTTAATTACCATAGTGAATTATTGTAATGTTTGTTTATGTGTCAATTAATCCCATAAGGGAAGGGGCGCCAATTGGCGATTTGACACACAAAAAAAATGTAATAAAAAGGAATTCATTCAACACCTCAAATATTTGTAGTTCCATTCTCATTAAGGCTCTACTACAGCGTTATGTCAGTTGAAATGGATTGTATCATCATCCTCTAATGAACAAGAAACATGATGCCAGATCAAGCCGTTCTTATGTTAGTGTTAGGAAGACACGTGGCTGTGCAGACCTACTACTGTACAACAAACTAACATTTACAAAGACAAACACTTGATTCCTTCCTTTTTCCATGAAGTTGCTTTCCTTTGAGTACGTGAGAACATCGATAACAAGGTTGCCATGGGAATACACTAACTCCTATTACAATCAATACACTACGGTCAATAAATCGGTGTCATTTCCTGATTCTCCTCCACACATGAAACACAACCGTGTTCGCTTCATTTCAAGTCAGTGAAAGATGTTGTTTTTCCTGCAACCATGACATCAAAATGGCAGGTTCCTTTTTCCCAGCACTTTCCTGATTACTTCAGTCTTTTATATATTTGTAAATGTTTTATTTAACCTTTATTTAATTAGGCATGTCAATTATTAAGAACAAATTCCTCCTGTGGGGACGGGAGCTGGGATTAAAAAGACAAATTTAGGACAAAACAGACATCACGACGAGAGAGATGCCACAACATTACATAAAGAGAGGCCTAAGACATCAGCACAGCATTGGCAGCAACACAACATGACAACAGCACAGCATGGCAGCAACACAACATGACAACAGCACAGCATGGCAGCAACACAACATGATAACAGCACAGCATGGCAGCAACACAACATGACAACAGCACAGCATGGCAGCAACACAACATGACAACAGCACAGCATGGCAGCAACACAACATGATAACAGCACAGCATGGCAGCAACACAACATGACAACAGCACAGCATGGCAGCAACACAACATGACAACAACACAACACAGCATAGCAGCAACACAACATGACATCAGCACAGCATGGCAGCAACACAACATGACATCAGCACAGCATGGCAGCAACACAATATGACAACAGCACAGCATGGCAGCAACACAACATGACAACAACACAACACAGCATAGCAGCAACACAACATGATAACAACACAACACAGCATAGCAGCAACACAACATGACAACAACACAACACAGCATAGCAGCAACACAACATGATAACAACACAACACAGCATAGCAGCAACACAACATGACAACAACACAGCATAGCAGCAACACAACATGACAACAACACAGCATAGCAGCAACACAACATGACAACAGCACAGCATAGCAGCAACACAACATGACAACAACACAACACAGCATAGCAGCAACACAACATGATAACAACACAACACAGCATAGCAGCAACACAACATGACAACAACACAGCATAGCAGCAACACAACATGACAACAACACAGCATAGCAGCAACACAACATGACAACAGCACAGCATAGCAGCAACACAACATGACAACAACACAACACAGCATAGCAGCAACACAACATGATAACAACACAACACAGCATAGCAGCAACACAACATGACAACAACACAGCATAGCAGTAACACAACATGACAACAACACAACATGACAACAACACAACATGACAACAACACATCATGACAATAAAACAACATGACAACAACACAACATGACAACAACACATCATGACAATAAAACAACATGACAACAACACAACAACACAACATGGCAGCAACACAACATGACAACAACACAGCATAGCAGCAACACAACATGACAACAACACAACATGACAATAAAACAACATGGCAGCAACACAACATGACAACAGCATAGCAGCAACACAACATGACAACAACACAACATGACAACAAGACTCAACATGGCAGCAACACAACATAACAACACAACATGGTATTAGCACAACATGACAACAAGACACAATATGACAACAACACAACGTGGCAGTAACACATGACAATAAAACAACATGACAACACAACGTGGCAGCAACACAACATAACACAACATGGTATTAGCACAACATGACAACAACACAACAAGGCAGCAACATAACATGACAACACAACATGGTATTATCACAACATGACAACAACACAACATGACAACACAACATGGTATTAGCACAACATGACAACAAGACACAACATGACAACACAACATGGTATTAGCACAACATGACAACAAGACAACAACACAACATGACATCACAACATGGTATTAGCACAACATGACAACAAGACACAACATGACAACACAACATGGTATTAGCACAACATGACAACAAGACAACAACACAACATGACATCACAACATGGTATTATCACAACATGACAACAACACAACATGACAACACAACATGGTATTAGCACAACATGACAACAAGACACAACATGACAACACAACATGGTATTAGCACAACATGACAACAAGACAACAACACAACATGACATCACAACATGGTATTAGCACAACATGACAACAAGACACAACATGACAACACAACATGGTATTAGCACAACATGACAACAAGACAACAACACAACATGACATCACAACATGGTATTAGCACAACATGACAACAAGACACAACATGACAACACACCATGGTATTAGCACAACATGACAACAACACACAACATGACAACACAACATGGTATTAGCACAACATGACAACAAGACACAACATGACAACACAACATGGTATTAGCACAACATGACAGCAAGACAACACAACATGACATCACAACATGGTATTAGCACAACATGACAACAAGACACAACATGACAACACAACATGACAACAACACACAACATGACAACACAACATGGTATTAGCACAACATGACAACAAGACACAACATGACAACACAACATGGTATTAGCACAACATGACAACACAACATGGTATTAGCACAACATGACAACAGCACACAACATGACAACACAACATGGTATTAGCACAACATGACAACACAACATGGTATTAGCACAACATGACAACAAGACAACAACACAACATGACAACAACACAACATGACAACAACACACAACATGACAACACAACATGGTATTAGCACAACATGACAACAAGACAACAACACAACATGACATCACAACATGGTGGCGACATCAACATGGTATCAACATTTTTAGGCACAGGCAACAGCACAAATGGCAAAAAGATAGAGACAGCAATACATTACGCGAAGCAGCCACAAGTGTCACCATGATTGAGTCTTTGAATGTAGAGATGGAGATAAAACTGTCCAGTTTGAGTGGTTTTTGCAGCCTGTTCAGTCGCTAGCTGCAGCGAACTGTAAAGAGGAGCGACCCAGGGATGTGTGTGCTTTGGGAACCTTTAACAGAATGTGACTGGCAGAACGGGTGTTGTATGTGGAGGATGAGGGCTGCAGTAGATATCTCAGATAGGGGGGAGTGAGGCCTAGGAGAGTTTTATAAATAAGCATCAATCAATGGTTCTTGCGCCGGGTACATAGAGATGACCAGTTTACAGAGGAGTATAGAGTGTGGTGATGTGTCCTATAAGGAGCATTGGTGGCAAATCTGATGGTTGAATGGTAAAGAACATCTAGCCGCTCGAGAGCACCCTTACCTCCCGATCTATAAATTACGTCTCTGTAATCTAGCATGGGTAGAATGGTCATCTGAATCAGGGTTAGTTTGGTAGCCGGGGTGAAAGAAGAGCGATTACGATAGAGGAAACCAAGTCTAGATTTAACCTTAGCCTGCAGCTTGGATATGTGCTGAGAGAAGGACAGTGTACCGTCTAGCCAGTCTCCCAAGTACCTGTATGAGGTGACTACCTCAAGCTCTAAAACCCTCAGAGGTAGTCATCACACCAATACTCCTTAGCCAACCCACAAGAATGGAGTAGTCTACAGTATCAAAAGCTTTGGCCAAGTCAATAAAAATAGTCAAGGGCGGTGGTGACAGAATTTAGGACCTTTAAGGTTGCAGTGACAAATCCATAACATGAGCGCAAACCAGATTGCATACCAGAGACGTTGATTGAGTCGATGGAAAATGTTCCAGATTCATGGGTGGCATGGATCTCCACAGCGAGTGTGAGCTTTGATCAGCATAGTTCATTTGATTAAAAATCCATCTGAGTCCCTCTGCATTCTGTGGAGAAATGTGGTAGATCACCTAGAGGGAATAGATCACTGCAACAGGAAGCTCTTGTCACGTCAGAAGGGAATAGATCACTGCAACAGGAAGCTCTTATCACATCAGATGGGAATAGATCACTGCAACAGGAAGCTCTTATCACATCAGATGGGAATAGATCACTGCAACAGGAAGCTCTTATCACATCAGATGGGAATAGATCACTGTAACAGGAAACTCTTGTCACATCAGCCACATCAGAGGGGAATAGATCACTGTGACAGGAAACTCTTGTCACATCAGCCACATCAGAGGAGAATAGATCACTGTGACAGGAAGCTCTTGTCACATCAGCCACATCAGAGGGGAAATGGAGGCAAGCCAAATAATAAACATTCTGATTCATTACCCTTCTCATGGAGATCCTATCCACATTGAGCTCCTGCAATGGCCTGTTTAAAATACTGAAGTTCTGTATCGTCATGATACAACCAAGTTAAATAAAGGTTAAATTAATACATGTAAAAAAAAAGAAACATGCGCTTAGCACCATGTAGCCCTTACAAGACAAGATACTGCTGGCAAAAGTGCAAATAAAGAGTATTTGTAAATAAATGATGTGTACATGCTTTATAAATAGCCTATGAAACCAAATGCATTTTCTTTTTATCAGGGTTTTAAGAAAACAAAAACATGGGTTCAGATAGGGTTGGTGTCCTCCTCTTTTTATTTTATCTCTCAACCTCAGATATCATTCATTTTCCCTGTGTTTGGGTCGCGGGGGTGCTATAAACACTGAACTGAAAACAACACTAAAGTCCTGTTCAGTTCAAAGGCCTGCCACAATTTGTACATTGGCCTGGGAAGTCCTTTTGGGAGTCCAGTGATGAGACAGCTTTTTAACATAGTTACTGTATCTGCTCTTTTCATGTTTAGTTTGCTGTTTCTCTTTTTTTACTGTAGTCAACATTTTTCTCCAGTGGATCCCACTACTAAGTAGCTGGAGTATCTCAACATAAATAGATCATGAACTGGAATGCTAGCGTTTACAGGGTTTACAGCGTTTACAGGGTTTACAGCGTTTACAGGGTTTACAGGGTTTACAGCGTTTACAGGGTTTACAGGGTTTACAGGGTTTACAGCGTTTACAGGGTTTACAGCGTTTACAGGGTTTACAGGGTTTACAGGGTTTACAGCGTTTACAGGGTTTACAGGGTTTACAGCGTTTACAGGGTTTACAGGGTTTACAGGGTTTACAGCGTTTACAGGGTTTACAGGGTTTACAGGGTTTACAGCATTTACAAGGTTTACAGCGTTTACAGGCTTTACAGCGATTACAGGGTTTACAGGGTTTACAGCGTTTACAGGGTTTACAGGGTTTACAGCGTTTACAGGGTTTACAGGGTTTACAGCGTTTACAGGGTTTACAGCGTTTACAGGGTTTACAGCGTTTACAGGGTTTACAGCATTTACAGGGTTTACAGCGTTTACAGGGTTTACAGCGTTTACAGCGTTTACAGGGTTTACAGGGTTTACAGCGTTTACAGGGTTTACAGCGTTTACAGCGTTTACAGGGTTTACAGCATTTACAGCGTTTACAGCATTTACAGCATTTACAGCGTTTACAGCGTTTACAGGGTTTACAGCATTTACAGCATTTACAGGGTTTACAGCGTTTACAGAATTTAAAGGGTTTACAGCATTTACAGCGTTTACAGGGTTTACAGCATTTACAGGGTTTACAGCGTTTACAGCATTTACAGGGTTTACAGCATTTACAGCGTTTACAGGGTTTACAGCATTTACAGGGTTTACAGCATTTACAGGGTTTACAGCATTTAAAGCGTTTACAGGGTTTACAGCGTTTACAGGGTTTACAGCATTTACAGGGTTTACAGCATTTACAGGGTTTACAGCATTTACAGGGTTTACAGCATTTAAAGCGTTTACAGGGTTTACAGCGTTTACAGGGTTTACAGGGTAATGAATGTGTCGTGAAAATGCGGTGTGATCGTGCTGCCTGCCCCTTGTCATAATTTATTACTGTACACACAGCCACACCTCCTCATCAGGAGGCCAACACACACAGCCACACCTCCGCATCAATAGGCCTACACACACAGCCCCACCTCCTCATCAGTAGGCCAACACACACAGCCACACCTCCGCATCAATAGGCCAACACACACAGCCACACCTCCTCATCAGGAGGCCAACACACACAGCCACACCTCCGCATCAATAGGCCAACACACACAGCCACACCTCCTCATCAGTAGGCCAACACACACAGCCACACCTCCTCATCAGTAGGCCAACACACACCTCCTCATCAGTAGGCCAACACACACCTCCCCATCAGTAGGCCAACACACACAGCCACACCTTCTCATCTGTAGGCCAACACACACATCCACACCTTCTCATCAGTAGGCCAACACACACATCCACACCTCCTCATCAGTAGGCCAACACACACCTCCTCATCAGTAGGCCAACACACACCTCCCCATCAGTAGGCCAACACACACAGCTCCACCTCCTCATCTGTAGGCCAACACACACCTCCCCATCAGTAGGCCAACACACACCTCCTCATCTGTAGGCCAACACACACAGCCACACCTTCTCATCAGTAGGCCAACACACACAGCTCCACCTCCTCATCTGTAGGCCAACACACACCTCCTCATCAGTAGACCAACACACACAGCTCCACCTCCTCATCAGTAGCCCAACACACACAGCCCCACCTCCTCATCTGTGGCCAACACACACATCCCCACCTCCTCATCTGTGGCCAACACACACAGCCCCACCTCCTCATCAGTAGCCCAACACACACAGCTCCACCTCCTCATCTGTAGGCCAACACACACCTCCTCATCAGTAGGCCAACACACACACCACCACACTCATTGTCATTCTCATTTCTCTAGGTCATAACAGTAGATTTTTTCAGACCCTAGGCTCTTATCTATATTCACTATACCCTGTGGGTTTGTACTAAGTGAATTTATGGTCCTGATGAAACATTAAGCATCTGAACACTTCCCTCCGGTTCTGTCATGACAATCACTTGGTCTGTTTTCAAGTGTTCTGCCATTCTACATTGTGTTACAGATGGCAGACTGTTTTCAAGTGTTATGCCATTCTACATTGTGTTACATATGGCAGACTGTTTTCAAGGGTTATGCCATTCTACATTGTGTTACAGATGGCAGACTGTTTTCAAGTGTTATGCCATTCTACATTGTGTTACAGATGCAGACTGTTGGTAGACTGTTGGCAGACTGTTGTTATGTCATTCTCTATTAGGTTACAGATGGCAGACTGTTGGCAGAATGTTGGCAGACTGTTGGCAGACTGTTTTCAAGTGTTATGCCATTTTAAATTGTGTTACAGATGGCAGACTGTTGGCAGACTGTTGGCAGACTGTTGGCAGACTGTTTTCAAGTGTTATGCCATTCTACATTGTGTTACAGATGGCAGACTGTTTTCAAGTGTTATGCCATTCCACATTGTGTTACAGATGGCAGACTGTTGGCAGACTGTTTTCAAGTGTTATGCCATTCTACATTGTGTTACAGATGGCAGACTGTTTTCAAGTGTTATGCCATTCTACATTGTGTTACAGATGGCAGACTGTTGGCAGACTTTTTTCAAGTGTTATGCCATTCTACATTGTGTTACAGATGGCAGACTGTTTTCAAGTGTTATGCCATTATACATTGTGTTACAGATGGCAGACTGTTTTCAAGTGTTATGCCATTCTACAAAAACTTCCGGTTCCGGTTGGAGCGAGCGGTCGCATCTACACTTCGGTCCGCAGGTAGTATAACTTTTCATTACATTTCGTTATAGTACAACGGTTTGATTTGTCTAATCTTAGCAATTTCTTCTTAGCCAGCTACATAGCCGTCTTTGTATCAACGACAATTGCATAATTATCGTATTTCGTCGTCCTAACGTATCTGCCCAGCAGCTAGCTAAGCAGCTAGCTAACATCCACTGTCCACTAGCACTGTAGAAACTATTACACTCAACTGAACGACTCGATTAGCGTAGTGTCAGCTAGCTACATAGTTGTCTTCGCTGTCTTCGTATCCAAGATAATTGTGCAGTTTAGAGTGTGTAGACTTAGAGTGATTATCTTAATTTACCGAGGTTAGCTAGCCAGCTATTTGTCGTCCTTAACGTAGGAAATGCTGCTAGCTAGCTAGCCAACAGCTAGCCAACCTCTACCGAATTGAACTCCAACTACCCGGTCAACATTCCGCGTCGCTCCACAGGTAGTATCACATTTTCATTTCACTTCATTACAGTACAACGGTTTGATTTGTTTGATCGTAGCTAGCCAGCTACATAGCCGTCTTTGTATCTAAGACAATTGTGTAGTCTAGAGCGATTTTCTAGGTTAGCTGGCCAGCTATTGTCGTTCTTCTAACGTAGCTAGCCAGCTAGCCCCCGAATAACAGCACTGTAGTAACTATTACAGTACAACGGTTTGTTTTGTTTGATCGTAGCTAGCTAGCTACATAGCCGTCTTTGTATCTAAGACAATTGTGTAGCCTAGAGCGATTTTCTAGGTTAGCTGGCCAGCTATTGTCGTTCTTTTAACGTAGCTAGCCAGCTAGCCCCCGAATAGCAGCACTGTAGTAACTATTACAGTACAACGGTTTGTTTTGTTTGATCGTAGCTAGCTAGCTACATAGCCGTCTTTGTATCTAAGACAATTGTGTAGCCTAGAGCGATTTTCTAGGTTAGCTAGCCAGCTATTGTCGTTCTTTTAAAGTAACGTAACGCAATTAACCTGCTAGCTAGCCAGCTAGCCCCCGAATAGCAGCACTGTAGAAACTATTACACTCGACGGAACGACTTGATTAGTGTAGTGTCAACATCGCAGCCACTACCAGCTAGCCTACTCCAGCAGTACTGTATCATTTCAATCATTTTAGTCAATAAGATTCTTGCTACGTAAGCTTAACTTTCTGAACATTCGAGACGTGTAGTCCACTTGTCATTCCAATCTCCTTTGCATTAGCGTAGCCTCTTCTGTACCCTGTTAACTATGTGTCTATCTATCCCTGTTCTCTCCTCTCTGCACAGACCATACAAACGCTCCACACCGCGTGGCCGTGGCCACCCTAATCTGGTGGTCCCAGCGCGCACGACCCACGTGGAGTTCCTGGTCTCCGGTAGCCTCTGGAACTGCCGATCTGCGGCCAACAAGGCAGAGTTCATCTCAGCCTATGCCTCCCTCCAGTCCCTCGACTTCCTGGCACTGACGGAAACATGGATCACCACAGATAACACTGCTACTCCTACTGCTCTCTCTTCGTCCGCCCACGTGTTCTCGCACACCCCGAGAGCTTCTGGTCAGCGGGGTGGTGGCACCGGGATCCTCATCTCTCCCAAGTGGTCATTCTCTCTCTCCCCTTACCCATCTGTCTATCGCCTCCTTTGAATTCCATGCTGTCACAGTTACCAGCCCTTTCAAGCTTAACATCCTTATCATTTATCGCCCTCCAGGTTCCCTCGGAGAGTTCATCAATGAGCTTGATGCCTTGATAAGCTCCTTTCCTGAGGACGGCTCACCTCTCACAGTCCTGGGCGACTTTAACCTCCCCACGTCTACCTTTGACTCATTCCTCTCTGCCTCCTTCTTTCCACTCCTCTCCTCTTTTGACCTCACCCTCTCACCTTCCCCCCTACTCACAAGGCAGGCAATACGCTCGACCTCATCTTTACTAGATGCTGTTCTTCCACTAACCTCACTGCAACTCCCCTCCAAGTCTCCGACCACTACCTTGTATCCTTCTCCCTCTCCCTCTCATCCAACACTTCCCACACTGCCCCTACTCGGATGGTATCGCGCCGTCCCAACCTTCGCTCTCTCTCCCCCGCTACTCTTTCCTCTTCCATCCTATCATCTCTTCCCTCTGCTCATACCTTCTCCAACCTTTCTCCTGATTCTGCCTCCTCAACCCTCCTCTCTTCCCTTTCTGCATCCTTTGACTCTCTATGTCCCCTATCCCCCAGGCCGGCTCGGTCCTCCCCTCCCGCTCCGTGGCTCGATGACTCATTGCGAGCTCACAGAACAGAGCTCCGGGCAGCCGAGCGGAAATGGAGGAAAACTCGCCTCCCTGCGGACCTGGCATCCTTTCACTCCCTCCTCTCTACATTTTCCTCCTCTGTCTCTGCTGCTAAAGCCACTTTCTACCACTCTAAATTCCAAGCATCTGCCTCTAACCCTAGGAAGCTCTTTGCCACCTTCTCCTCCCTCCTGAATCCTCCTCCCCCCCCCCTCCTCCCTCACTGCAGATGACTTCGTCAACCATTTTGAAAAGAAGGTCGACGACATCCGATCCTCGTTTGCTAAGTCAAACGACACCGCTGGTTCTGCTCACACTGCCCTACCCTGTGCTCTGACCTCTTTCTCCCCTCTCTCTCCAGATGAAATCTCGCTTCTTGTGACGGCCGGCCGCCCAACAACCTGCCCGCTCGACCCTATCCCCTCCTCTCTTCTCCAGACCATTTCCGGGGACCTTCTCCCTTACCTCACATCGCTCATCAACTCATCCCTGACCGCTGGCTACGTCCCTTCCGTCTTCAAGAGAGCGAGAGTTGCACCCCTTCTGAAAAAACCTACACTCGATCCCTCCGATGTCAACAACTACAGACCAGTATCCCTTCTTTCTTTTCTCTCCAAAACTCTTGAACGTGCCGTCCTTGGCCAGCTCTCCCGCTATCTCTCTCAGAATGACCTTCTTGATCCAAATCAGTCAGGTTTCAAGACTAGTCATTCAACTGAGACTGCTCGTCTCTGCATCACGGAGGCGCTCCGCACTGCTAAAGCTAACTCTCTCTCCTCTGCTCTCATCCTTCTAGACCTATCGGCTGCCTTCGATACTGTGAACCATCAGATCCTCCTCTCCACCCTCTCCGAGTTGGGCATCTCCGGCGCGGCCCACGCTTGGATTGCGTCCTACCTGACAGGTCGCTCCTACCAGGTGGCGTGGCGAGAATCTGTCTCCTCGCCACGCGCTCTCACCACTGGTGTCCCCCAGGGCTCTGTTCTAGGCCCTCTCCTATTCTCGCTATACACCAAGTCACTTGGCTCTGTCATAACCTCACATGGTCTCTCCTATCATTGCTATGCAGACGACACACAATTAATCTTCTCCTTTCCCCTTCTGATGACCAGGTGGCGGAATCGCATCTCTGCATGTCTGGCAGACATATCAGTGTGGATGACGGATCACCACCTCAAGCTGAACCTCGGCAAGACGGAGCTGCTCTTCCTCCCGGGGAAGGACTGCCCGTTCCATGATCTCGCCATCACGGTTGACAACTCCATTGTGTCCTCCTCCCAGAGCGCTAAGAACCTTGGCGTGATCCTGGACAACACCCTGTTGTTCTCAACCAACATCATGGCGGTGGCCCGTTCCTGTAGGTTCATGCTCTACAACATCCGCAGAGTACGACCCTGCCTCACACAGGAAGCGGCGCAGGTCCTAATCCAGGCACTTGTCATCTCCCGTCTGGATTACTGCAACTCGCTGTTGGCTGGGCTCCCTGCCTGTGCCATTAAACCCCTACAACTCATCCAGAACGCCGCAGCCCGTCTGGTGTTCAACCTTCCCAAGTTCTCTCACGTCACCCCGCTCCTCCGCTCTCTCCACTGGCTTCCAGTTGAAGCTCGCATCCGCTACAAGACCATGGTGCTTGCCTACGGAGCTGTGAGGGGAACGGCACCGCAGTACCTCCAGGCTCTGATCAGGCCCTACACCCAAGCAAGGGCACTGCGTTCATCCACCTCTGGCCTGCTCGCCTCCCTACCATTGAGGAAGTACAGTTCCCGCTCAGCCCAGTCAAAACTGTTCGCTGCTCTGGCCCCCAATGGTGGAACAAACTCCCTCACGACGCCAGGACAGCGGAGTCAATCACCACCTTCCGGAGACACCTGAAACCCCACCTCTTCAAGGAATACCTAGGATAGGATAAGTAATCCTTCTCACCCCCCCCCCCTTAATGATTTAGATGCACTATTGTAAATTGGCTGTTCCACTGGATGTCAGAAGGTGAATTCACCAATTTGTAAGTCGCTCTGGATAAGAGCGTCTGCTAAATGACTTAAATGTAAATTGTGTTACAGATGGCAGACTGTTGGCAGACTTTTTTCAAGTGTTATGCCATTCTACATTGTGTTACAGATGGCAGACTGTTTTCAAGTGTTATGCCATTCTACATTGTGTTACAGATGGCAGACTGTTTTCAAGTGTTATGCCATTCTACATTGTGTTACATATGGCAGACTGTTTTCAAGTGTTATGCCATTCTACATTGTGTTACAGATGGCAGACTGTTTTCAAGTGTTATGCCATTCTACATTGTGTTACAGATGCAGACTGTTGGCAGACTGTTTTCAAGTGTTATGCCATTCTACATTGTGTTACAGATGGCAGACTGTTTTCAAGTGTTATGCCATTCTACATTGTGTTACAGATGGCAGACTGTTGGCAGACTGTTTTCAAGTGTTATGCCATTCTACATTGTGTTACAGATGGCAGACTGTTTTCAAGTGTTATGCCATTCTACATTGTGTTACAGATGGCAGACTGTTGGCAGACTGTTTTCAAGTGTTATGCCATTCTACATTGTGTTACAGATGGCAGACTGTTTTCAAGTGTTATGCCATTCTACATTGTGTTACATATGGCAGACTGTTTTCAAGGGTTATGCCATTCTACATTGTGTTACAGATGGCAGACTGTTTTCAAGTGTTATGCCATTCTACATTGTGTTACAGATGCAGACTGTTGGCAGACTGTTGGCAGACTGTTGTTATGTCATTCTCTATTAGGTTACAGATGGCAGACTGTTGGCAGAATGTTGGCAGACTGTTGGCAGACTGTTTTCAAGTGTTATGCCATTTTACATTGTGTTACAGATGGCAGACTGTTTTCAAGTGTTATGCCATTCCACATTGTGTTACAGATGGCAGACTGTTTTCAAGTGTTATGCCATTCTACATTGTGTTACAGATGGCAGACTGTTGGCAGACTGTTGGCAGACTGTTTTCAAGTGTTATGCCATTCTACATTGTGTTACAGATGGCAGACTGTTTTCAAGTGTTATGCCATTCCACATTGTGTTACAGATGGCAGACTGTTGGCAGACTGTTTTCAAGTGTTATGCCATTCTACATTGTGTTACAGATGGCAGACTGTTTTCAAGTGTTATGCCATTCTACATTGTGTTACAGATGGCAGACTGTTGGCAGACTTTTTTCAAGTGTTATGCCATTCTACATTGTGTTACAGATGGCAGACTGTTTTCAAGTGTTATGCCATTATACATTGTGTTACAGATGGCAGACTGTTTTCAAGTGTTATGCCATTCTACATTGTGTTACAGATGGCAGACTGTTGGCAGACTTTTTTCAAGTGTTATGCCATTCTACATTGTGTTACAGATGGCAGACTGTTTTCAAGTGTTATGCCATTCTACATTGTGTTACAGATGGCAGACTGTTTTCAAGTGCTATGCCATTCTACATTGTGTTACAGATGGCAGACTGTTGGCAGACTGTTTTCAAGTGTTATGCCATTCTACATTGTGTTACAGATGGCTGACTGTTTTCAAGTGTTATGCAATTCTACATTGTGTTACAGATGCAGACTGTTGGCAGACTGTTGGCAGACTGTTTTCAAGTGCTATGCCATTCTACATTGTGTTACAGATGGCTGACTGTTGGCAGACTGTTTTCAAGTGTTATGCCATTCTACATTGTGTTACAGATGGCAGACTGTTTTCAAGTGTTATGCCATTCCACATTGTGTTACAGATGGCAGACTGTTGGCAGACTGTTTTCAAGTGTTATGCCATTCTACATTGTGTTACAGATGGCAGACTGTTTTCAAGTGTTATGCCATTCTACATTGTGTTACAGATGGCAGACTGTTGGCAGACTGTTTTCAAGTGTTATGCCATTCTACATTGTGTTACAGATGGCAGACTGTTTTCAAGTGTTATGCCATTCTACATTGTGTTACAGATGGCAGACTGTTTTCAAGTGTTATGCCATTCTACATTGTGTTACATATGGCAGACTGTTTTCAAGTGTTATGCCATTCTACATTGTGTTACAGATGGCAGACTGTTTTCAAGTGTTATGCCATTCTACATTGTGTTACAGATGGCAGACTGTTGGCAGACTGTTTTCAAGTGTTATGCCATTCTACATTGTGTTACAGATGGCAGACTGTTTTCAAGTGTTATGCCATTCTACATTGTGTTACAGATGGCAGACTGTTTTCAAGTGTTATGCCATTCTACATTGTGTTACAGATGGCAGACTGTTTTCAAGTGTTATGCCATTCTACATTGTGTTACAGATGGCAGACTGTTTTCAAGTGTTATGCCATTCTACATTGTGTTACAGATGCAGACTGTTGGCAGACTGTTTTCAAGTGTTATGCCATTCTACATTGTGTTACAGATGGCAGACTGTTTTCAAGTGTTATGCCATTATACATTGTGTTACAGATGGCAGACTGTTTTCAAGTGTTATGCCATTCTATTCCTCCGTGAGAGAAATTGCCAAGAAGCTGAAGATCTCGTACAACACCTCACAAGTCCTCAACTGGCAGCTTCATTAAACAGTACCCACAAAACACCAGTCTCAATGTCAACAGTGAAGAGGCGACCCAGGGATGCTGGCCTTCGAGGCAGTTCCTCTGTCCAGTGTCTGTGTTCTTTTGCCCATCTTAATCTTTTATTTTTATTGGACAGTCTGAGATATGGCTTTTTCTTTGCAACTCTGCCTACAATCCCAGCATCCCGGAGTCGCCTCTTCACTGTTGACGTTGAGACTGGTGTTTTGCGGGTACTATTTAACGAAGCTGCCATTTGAGGGCTTGTGAAAGGTCTGTTTCTCAAACTAGACACTCTAATGTACTTGTCCTCTTGCTCAGATGTCCACCGGGGCCTCCCACTCCTCTTTCTATTGTGGTTAGAGCCAGTATGCGCTGTTCTGTGAAGGGAGTAGTACACAGCGTTGTACGAGATCTTCAGTTTCTTGGCAATTTCTCGCATGGAATAGCCTTAATTTCTAAGAAAAGAAAAGACTGATGAGTTTCAGAAGGAAGTCCTTTGCTTCTGTCTATTTTGAGCATGTAATTGAACCTACAAATGCTGTTGCTCCAGATACTCAACTAGTCTAAAGAAGACCAGATTTATTGATTCTTTAATCAGAATGACAGTTTTCAGCTGTGCTAATATAATTGCAAAAGGGTATTCTAATGATCAATTAGCCATTTAAAATGATAAACTTGGATTAGCTATCATTGGAACACAGTAGTGATGGTTCCTGATAATGGGCCTCTGTACACCAATGTACGTAGATATTCCATTAAAGAACAAAATCTGCCGTTTCCAGCTACAATAGTCATTTACAACATCAACAATGTCTACATTGTATTTCTGATCAAGTTGATGTTATTATAATGGAAAAAAAAATAAAAAATAAAAAATAAACAGATAAACAGAAACCGAACGTGACGCAACCGTGGCGCACACAAACACAGAAAATAAATAATTACCCACAACATTAGGTGGGAAAAAGGCTGCCTAAGTATAATTCCCAATCAGAGACAACGATAGACAGCTTCCGCTGATTGGGAACCAAACTCGGCCAAAAACAAAGAAATAGAAAACATAGAATGCCCACCCAAATCACACCCTGACCTAACCTAACATAGAAATAAAACGTCTCTCTAAGGACAGGGTGTGACATTACGCCCAAAGGTGTGGACTCTGGCCGCAAAACCTGACTCTATAGGGGAGGGTCCAGGTGGCTCCGGTTCGGGTCGTAGACCCCCGCTCCGCACGCTGATCCCTCCACCTCCGTGGAACCAGACCGTGGATCGTCGCTGGAGACTCCGGACTGTGGATCGTTGCCGGAGGAACCGGACCGTGGATTATTGCCGGAGGCTCTGGATTGGGAACCCCCGCTGGAGGCTCCGGACTGGCGACCGTCACTGGAGGCTCCGGACTGTGGACCGTCGCTGGAGGCTCCGGACTGGGGACCGTCGCTGGAGGCTCCGGACTAGGGACCGTCGTTGGAGGCTCCAGACTAGGGACCGTCGTTGGAGGCTCCGGACTAGGGACCGTCGCTGGAGGCTGCGGACTAGAGACCGTCGCTGGAGGCTCCGGACTGGGGACCGTCGCTGGAGGCTCCGGACTAGGGACCGTCACTGGAGGCTCCGGACTGGGGACCGTCGTTGGAGGCTCCGGACTAGGGACCGTCGCTGGAGGCTCCGGACTAGGGACCGTCGCTGGAGGCTCCGGACTGGGGACCGTCGTTGGAGGCTCCGGACTAGGGACCGTCGCTGGAGGCTCCGGACTAGGGACCGTCGCTGGAGGCTCCGGACTGGGGACCGTCGTTGGAGGCTCCGGACTGGGGCCATCGCTGGAGGCTCCGGACTAGGGACCGTCGCTGGAGGCTCCGGACTAGGGACCGTCAGTGGAGGCTCCGGACTAGGGACCGTCGCTGGAGGCTCCGGACTGGGGACCGTCGCTGGAGGCTGCGGACTAGGACCGTCGCTGGAGGCTCCGGACTAGGGACCGTCGCTGGAGGCTGCGGACTAGGGACCGTCGCTGGAGGCTCCGGACTAGGGACCGTCGCTGGAGGCTCCGGACTAGGGACCGTCGCTGGAGGCTCCGGACTAGGGACCGTCGCTGGAGGCTGCGGACTAGGGACAGTCGCTGGAGGCTCCGGACTAGGGACCGTCGCTGGAGGCTCCGGACTAGGGACCGTCGCTGGAGGCTCCGGACTAGGGACCGTCGCTGGAGGCTGCGGACTAGGGACAGTCGCTGGAGGCTCCGGACTGGGGACCGTCGCTGGAGGCTCCGTGCCCTGGAGTTTCACTGCAGGCTCCGGGCCATAGATCATCATTGGAGTCTTCGTGCCATGGATTATCACTGGAGGCTACGGGCCATGGATCATCACTGGAGGCTTCGTATGTGGAGCCGGAACAGGTCTCACCGGACTGAGGAGACGTACTGGAAGCCTGGTGCGTGGAGCTGCCACAGGGCTTACCAGGCTGGGGAGACATACTGGAGGCCTTGTACGTGGAACCGGAACAGGTCTCACCAGACTGGGGAGATGCACTGGAAGCCTGGTACGTGGAGCAGGCACCGGATACACTGGGCCGTGGAGGCGCACTGGAGGTCTCGAGCGTAGAGCCGGCACAACCCGTCCTGGCTGATGCCCACTTCCGCCCAGCAAATGCGGGGCGCTGGCACAGAGCGCACCAGCCTGTGAATACTCACTGGAGACACAGTGCGCATCCCCACATAACCGGTCACTTGCTCCCCACGGTAAGCACAGGGAGTTAGCTCAGGTCTATACCCTGACTCCGCCAAACTCCCCATGTGCCCCCAAAATGTTTTTGGGGGAGCTACCTCTCCGGCGACCGTGACCGGGTCTTGTCCCCTGCCATAATCTCCTGTCTTCAAACTCCCTGTCATTGATGAGCCAAGGCTCAGCGTGCATGTAGTTCCACATCTTTAATAAAGTGAAACCTTCACAAAAGACAGGTAAACAGAAACCGAACATGACGTAACCGTGGCGCACACAAACACACACAGAAAATAAATAATTACCCACAACATTAGGTGGGAAAAAGGCTGCCTAAGTATGAATCCCAATCAGAAACAACGATAGACAGCAGCCTTAGATTGGGAACCATGCCCACCCAAATCACACCCTGACCTAACCAAATAAAACGGCTCTCTAAGGTCAGGGCATGACAGTGACCCCAATCTTTTGAACAGTATTGTATATCTAGCTCTCTCTCACAGACCAACTGATAAATCAGTTATGTATTCACTTTGACTATTAGCTCCCTGTACTCTCAACTTACCACAAGACCTGTTCTCTGTTGACTCAAGAGAATAATATGTTCCACAAACAAAACGGTCAATGTTTTCTGGGACCACCATCAATCAGTTGCTGGAGTTAAATCTCAGAAGCTCCTCTCAGTTCACACAGGCACAATAGAGTTCTATGTTTCCTGGGACTGACTGTTTTATATGTTGATATTTTAATATTAAACACAGCATCCCAGTCGTGTGCAGTGCAAGGCAACCTGCCTTGTGTGAGGTACAGTATGACATCCAATGTGAAATGCAATGGTACGGTACTTGAATAATGCATGTTTGGACTGTCGGTCAATAATTAATTTGTTTTCTATTCGTGTGATAAGGGATATGGTTAAAAGTGCTATGGCGTTTTAAACAAGGCCTTTAGTGAAACTCTAAGGGTTGAAGGACAAATAGACTAGAATGCTAGAAAAAGGACTTAATTGCCAGCCCTGATGTGTTCTCTGTTAGGTCTCTATGTGAGGTCAGCACCACCCTGATCTGTTCTCTGTTAGGTCTCTATGTGAGGACAGCACCACCCTGATCTGTTCTCTGTTAGGTCTCTATGTGAGGACAGCACCACCCTGATCTGTTCTCTGTTAGGTCTCTATGTGAGGTCAGCACCACCCTGATCTGTTCTCTGTTAGGTCTCTATGTGAGGTCAGCACCACCCAGATCTGTTCCTTGTTAGGTCTCTATGTGAGGTCAGCACCACCCTGATCTGTTCTCTGTTAGGTCTCTATGTGAGATCAGCACCACCCTGATCTGTTCCCTGTTAGGTCTCTATGTGAGGTCAGCACCACCCTGATCTGTTCCTTGTTAGGTCTCTATGTGAGGTCAGCACCACCCTGATCTGTTCTCTGTTAGGTCTCTGTGGACAGAGATCTTGTTTGTCCCTGGTGGGTCTTCACAGAGAGGACAGAGATCTCGTTTGTCCCTGGGTGTTCTTCAAAGAGAGGACAGAGATCTCGTTTGTCCCTGGGGGTTCTTCACAGAGAGGACAGCGATCTTGTTTGTCCCTGGTGGTTATTCACAGAGAGGACAGAGATCTTGTTTGTCCCTGGGTGTTCTTCACAGAGAGGACAGAGATCTTGTTTGTCCCTGGGTGTTCTTCAAAGAGAGGACAGAGATCTCGTTTGTCCCTGGGGGTTCTTCACAGAGAGGACAGAGATCTTGTTTGTCCCTGGGTGTTCTTCAAAGAGAGGACAGAGATCTCGTTTGTCCCTGGGTGTTCTTCAAAGAGAGGACAGAGATCTCGTTTGTCCCTGGTGGTTATTCACAGAGAGGACAGAGATCTCGTTTGTCCCTGGTGGTTATTCAAAGAGAGGACAGAGATCTCGTTTGTCCCTGGGGGTTCTTCACAGAGAGGACAGAGATCTTGTTTGTCCCTGGGTGTTCTTCAAAGAGAGGACAGAGATCTCGTTTGTCCCTGGGGGTTCTTCACAGAGAGGACAGAGATCTCGTTTGTCCCTGGGTGTTCTTCAAAGAGAGGACAGAGATCTCGTTTGTCCCTGGGGGTTCTTCACAGAGAGGACAGAGATCTCGTTTGTCCCTGGGGGTTCTTCACAGAGAGGACAGAGATCTCGTTTGTCCCTGGGGGTTCTTCACAGAGAGGACAGAGATCTTGTTTGTCCCTGGGTGTTCTTCAAAGAGAGGACAGAGATCTCGTTTGTCCCTAGGGGGTTCTTCACAGAGAGGACAGAGATCTCATTTGTCCCTGGGTGTTCTTCAATGGGAGGACAGAGATCTCGTTTTTCCCTGGGGGTTCTTCACAGAGAGGACAGAGATCTCGTTTGTCCCTGGGTGTTCTTCACAGAGAGGACAGAGATCTTGTTTGTCCCTGGGTGTTCTTCAAAGAGAGGACAGAGATCTCGTTTGTCCCTAGGGGTTCTTCTCAGAGAGGACAGAGATCTCGTTTGTCCCTGGGGGTTCTTCACAGAGAGGACAGAGATCTTGTTTGTCCCTGGGTGTTCTTCAAAGAGAGGACAGAGATCTCGTTTGTCCCTGAGGGTTCTTCACAGAGAGGACAGAGATCTCGTTTGTCGCTGGGTGTTCTTCAAAGAGAGGACAGAGATCTCGTTTGTCCCTGGGTGTTCTTCAAAGAGAGGACAGAGATCTCGTTTGTCCCTGGTGGTTATTCACAGAGAGGACAGAGATCTCGTTTGTCCCTGGGGGTTCTTCACAGAGAGGACAGAGATCTCGTTTGTCCCTGGGGGTTCTTCACAGAGAAGACAGAGAACTCGTTTGTCCCTGGGGGTTATTCACAGAGAGGACAGAGATCTCGTTTGTCCCTGGTGGTTATTCACAGAGAGGACAGAGATCTCGTTTGTCCCTGGGGGTTCTTCACAGAGAGGACAGAGATCTCGTTTGTCCCTGGGGGTTCTTCACAGATGTCAGTCACACAGCTGGCGCATGCACACACACACACACACACACACAATAGCAATGACACTGCAGGAACATATAGACACACACACACACAAACACACACATTCATGAACACACACACACACACACACACACAAACACTTCGGCCATCACAAATCACATTTCCCCTCTAGAGAGTCCATGTTTCAATCTACTCAGTGCGCTTTAGACAGATATCTGAAGCCCTGAACATTCACATGGGCTCACAGAGGCATTATCCTGTTCTATTAAGGTGCTGCTCTACTCCCACATTGAATCCCCATCCTTTCTCCTGGGACCCATTATATCTTGTGGCCTTGTATTCACAGCTTTCAGTTGTTTACCCCCTGGAGGAAATGGTGTCCGGTAATACTGTGTGACTTTACAAATGGCAGATGAGTCCATTGGAGACGACAACAAGAAGGTTTGTTGAATTTGAGTTACTGTGGTAAGTATCCTTGGCTTGTGCAAGCCGGAATGGCTCATAGGAGCAGGAGCCTGCCCCTGTTTCTATAGCAGCTTGACGGGACGCTGGTCTATCGCAGGGCATTACCCACAATACATCACCTTTATGCATCGGGTCCAATTGATTTTATATGACTCGGCTGGAGATCGAACTCCCAACTCTCAGGGCAGACACTCTACCCACAAGGCCACATTTCATGTGTACAGTATATATGTCTACGGTATACATATCCTACGCTACACTTCACCATACGCTCTAATGCCTTCATATGTTTAGAGTTTAAATGTTATTGTGGCATAGCTCCAAGGCCTACATCTCCATATACAGGGCCTTCAGAATGAATTCACATCTCCTGACTCCTCCACAATTTGTTGTGTTACAGCCTGAATTTAAAATGGATTACATTGAGATGTTGTGTCACTGGCCTACACACAAAACCCCAATAATGTCAATGTGGAATCATTTTTACAAATCTATGGCATTAGACTTGAAAATGGCTTTCTAGCAATGATCAACAACCAACTTGACAGAGTTTGAATAATTTTATCAAGAATAATGTGCAAATATTGTACACTCAAGGTGTGCAAAGCTCTTAAAGACTTACCCAGAAAGACTAACAGATGTAATTGCTGCCAGATACATTTGCAAAAATGTATCTCTTGTCATTATAGGGTAATGTGTGTAGACGGGGGAGGGACAACATTTATTTAATCCATTTTGAATTCAGGCTGTAACACAACAATATTTGAATAATGCTTTCTGAAGGCATTTGTATAAGTCTATATAAAGACTACTATTTGCACACACCCACACTTAGCAACTCAGCTATTGTTGATATCCACATTGGATCAAGTTATCACGTAACCTTTAATATGGAGCATAAACCCTGGGTCAATTTTGTTGTCTTCATCTTGCCATAGCAGCTAGTTTTAAATGTTGTGTCTCTTGTTTGTACGGACAGGGTTAACGGAAGCTGAGACATTAGCTGTGTAGAATTATGAACAGGTTCCCCTTCTGCATTGACCGTAACAGCATGTCAGTGCCTGAGAGGTATCGATCCATTCTGGGAGGGAAAACGCCAACAGTGCAAACATAAATCATGTCCTTTAGCTTGATGTGACAGAGTCGGAGACGTCACAGGCAGCAAACATTTCACTTTAGAGATTCTCTGTAGAGAACTTCCACCTGTTCTACTTCCTGGTACTGAATCTATAGGGTATCCATGTGTTGTGGTTTTACTTTAAAATCCCAGCAGGCACCTGGTTCCCGCCAGGTCTCTTAGACAGCAGACACATCCCTGCCACATGAATCCATGTCATTCATATACAACACGCTTGTATTTATTACAGTAACCTACATCTCTAAGCACCCTTAATCATAATAGATGAATGTGTGTAGCTTGTTCAAGATTCCACCCATCCATATCTATTGAATTATGAATGGTTCCTCTGTACAACATTGCTATGTACTGTCACTACTCCATAGATGGTACAGTATTGTATTCTGAGCTTTCACAACCATTGACATTAATAAGCACTTGGATATAGTCTTCGGGCGGTTGTTTCCATACTGGGTACATCAAACTGCCTCAGGCTACAGAAACAGGAGATGGGCTCACAGGTTACGCCGCTCACCACTCTGTTGTATTAGGCAGTCCTCGCTAGTATTCATTGACACCACTCTGTTGTATTAGGCAGTCCTCACTAGTATTCATTTACACCACTCTGTTGTATTAGGCAGTCCTCGCTAGTATTCATTTACACCACTCTGTCGTATTAGGCAGTCCTCGCTAGTATTCATTTACACCACTCTGTCGTATTAGGCAGTCCTCGCTAGTATTCATTTACACCACTCTGTTGTATTAGGCAGTCCTCGCTAGTATTCATTGACACCACTCTGTCGTATTAGGCAGTCCTCGCTAGTATTCATTTACACCACTCTGTCATATTAGGCAGTCCTCGCTAGTATTCATTTACACCACTCTGTCGTATGAGGCAGTCCTCGCTAGTTTTCATTGACACCACTCTGTCGTATTAGGCAGTCCTCGCTAGTTTTCATTGACACCACTCTGTCGTATTAGGCAGTCCTCGCTAGTATTCATTGACACCACTCTGTCGTATTAGGCAGTCCTCGCTAGTATTCATTTACACCACTCTGTCATATTAGGCAGTCCTCGCTAGTATTCATTGACACCACTCTGTCGTATTAGGCAGTCCTCGCTAGTTTTTAATTTACACCACTCAGATTCATGCATGCATTCCAAATAGACAGCTCACATCCCTCTCGCTCTCTTTCTTACACATACACACACAGTACATTTCATTAGCACTTCTTGTTGTTGATCAGCAGACTACACTTTGGCACCCGTCTCCCCCTGCGTTAAGCCCCCCTCCGTCCCCGAGGCCGGTCTGGCTCGTCGACCCACGTTTCTACATGGCAAGTGGTTCAGTCACTGGCAGGGAACAGGGCTGGAGGGCAGGGTGGTTGGAACGCACACAGCCACAAACACACACCTCACCTGAGCACATGCTAACATTCCATTTAGCAGAAGGCTAACACTTAAACCCTCTGTCAGCAGGTCTACATACCAGGGTTATACCAGAGTTATACCACAGACTAACAATTGCATGACAAATGCCGTTCATAGTCATGGCATCCGTTGACTAGTAATTTAATATTTAATGATACAAACCATTATTTAGGTTAGTTGATTGGCTATGCAAACTGGCAGTTAACTAGCATAACATTGAACTTACCTAAGGCTCTTCCATCCTTTGACATGATGATGTAGCACAGCACGGCAATAGCAGAAATGTCTAACTTTCTAACCTGCTTGTTGGCTAAATAAATGCTAGAGCCTGTTGCATCCTAATTGGTTTAGGATGAGTGTAATTGTTGTGCCCATTGCATGCAAATAGCAGAAATCTCTGTTAAGTCTATTATTATCAACTTAATAACAGTGTCTGATCAGGGATTCGGAGGAAACTGCTTAACATGGCTAATATTGCACTATATCAACAACAAAAATTGTAAAGGCCTCAGTCTCATACAAAATACAATAATTTGTTTGAAAATAATGTAGAAGAAAACCAACAAAAGTGTCTTGGCACAAATAGGAGGGATATATAGGAGATATAGGAGATATATGAGATATAGAATATATTGGAGATATAGGATATATGGGAGATATATGAGATATAGGATATATTGGAGATATAGGATATATAGGAGCTATAGGATATATAGGAGATATAGGAGATATAGGAGATATAGGAGATATAGGAGCTATAGGAGATATAGGAGATATAGGAGTTATAGGATACATAGGCGCTATAGGATATATAGGAGATATAGGAGTTATAGGATATATAGGAGTTATAGGAGATATATAAGTTATAGGATATATAGTAGCTATAGGACATATATGATATATAAGAGATATATGAGTTATAGGAGATATAGAAGATATAGAAGATATATGAGTTATAGGATATATAGTAGTTATAGGAGATATATGATATATAGGAGCTATAGGAGATATTGGCGCTATAGGAACTATGTTAGTTATAGGAAATACAGGAGCTATAGGAGATACAGGAGCTTTATGAGATACAGGAGCTTTATGAGATACAGGAGCTTTATGAGATATAGGAGCTATAGGAGATATAGGAGCTATAGGATATATAGGAGCTGTAGGATATATAGGAGCTATAGCAAATATAGGAGCTATAGGAAATAGAGGAGCTATAGGAGATACAGAAGCTATATGAGATATAGGAGCTATAGGAGATATATAAGTTATAGGATATAGGGTCCTGTGTGGCTCAGTCGGTAGAGCATGGCGCTTGCAACGCCAAGCGTCGTGGGTTCGATTCCCGCTGGGGCCACCCATATGTAAAAGTAGTGGCCCAAGCCGACTTGTAAGTCGCTTTGGACAAAAGCGTCTGCTAAATGGGATATATATATATTATATATAGTAGCTATAGGATATATATGGTATATATGACATATATGAGTTATAGGAGATATAGGAGATATATAAGTTATAGGATATATAGGAGCTATAGGATATATAGGAGCTATAGCAAATATAGGAGCTATAGGAGATATAGGAGCTACAGGAGATATATTAGATATAGGAGCTATAGGAGATATATTAGCTATAGGAGATATAGGAGCTATAGGAACTATAGTAGATATATTAGTTATAGGAGCTATAGGAGATATAGCAGCTATATGAGATGTAGCAAATATATATTAGCTATAGGAGCTGTAGGAGATATAGGAGCTATAGGACATATGTTAGCTATTGGAGACATATGAGCTATAGGAGATATATGAGATATAGGATATATAAGAAATATATATGAGCTATAGGACATTAAGGACTATAGGAGATATATTAGCTATAGGAGCTATATTAGCAATGGGAGATATATGAGATATATTAGCTTTTTTAGCTAAAGGAGCTGTAGGAGATATAGGAGGTATAGGATATATAGTAGCCAGGTTGCATTTGATAGTGTAATGAATTAAAGCTATCCCTATGTACTCAATTTAAACTCCACATTAGGTTGAAATTATTCCTATTTTTCAGGTATTCCCAATCTGGGGGGGGGGGGGGGTCGCCAAATAAAAATGGGATTCACATCAACAACGACAAAAAAAACTATAAAAAATGTCTTGGTTTTTTTCTTCACATTTTCGATCAGTCCGTTTATATTTTTCAGCAGGGCTATTCATTTGGGTGAGGTCTGTTTCTCGCCTGAATATCCACGTTTCACTGCCAAAAATAAAATTAAACCATCTAGTGTTCAGCGAAATAACAACACAATGTCAAATACAGGTAACCTAGTCAAGTCATTAACATCCAATCACATTAACCGTTACTCTCTCGCGGGAATTCCACTAATGGTCCGTATGTAGCTGCTGCTCATTCCGTTTGCTCGAAAATTGATAAATGGTAAAAAAAAAAAAAGAAAAGGAAGGCCCGCGTCCATAGAGACACATGCCAGCTCTACTGGTAGTACTGCTACTACCAGCAGTACTACTGCTACCAGCAGTACTACACCTGCACCTGTCGACAACACAAGTTGTTCTGCTTCATTGAGCACATTCAATGCAAGCATCAGTAATTCTACATTTGTTGTTAGCCCAGCTAGCATGGACACTAACAGTTGTGAATCTGATTCAGCCGAAGAGCTCCTGCCTCTTTACCAGGGAAAGCACTGAACAACAGACAGGGACGTTGGACCAGCGAAGAGGTGCAAATATGATGAAATTCATTGATTTGGGGTTCACTTACACTGCTATTCAAAAGTTTGGCGTCACTTAAAAATGTCCTTATTTTTGAAAAGCACATTTTTTTTGTCCATTAAAATAACATCAAATTGATCAGAAATACAGTGTAGACATTGTTAGTGTTGTAAATGACTATTGTAGGTGGAAACGGCTGTTTTTTAATGGAATATCTACATAGGCGTACAGAGAAACTGATGCCTCACAAGTCCTCAACTGTTAGCTTCATTAAATAATACCCACAAAACACCAGTCTCTACGTCAACAATGAAGAGGAAACTCTGCCTTCAAGGCAGAGAACTAGGCAGAGTTCCTCTGTCCAGTGTCTGTGTTCTTCTGCCCATCTTAATATTTTATTTTTATTAGCCAGTCTGAGATATGGCTTTTTCTTTGCAACTCTGCCTAGAAGGCCAGCATCCCGGAGTCGCCTCTTCACTGTTGACGTTGAGACTGGTGTTTGGCGGGTACTATTTAACGAAGCTGCCAGTTGAGGACTTGTGAGGCGTCTGTTTCTCAAACTAGACACTCTAATGTACTTGTCCTCTTGCTCAATTTTGCACCGGGGCCTCCCACTCTATTCTGGTTAGAGCCAGTTTGATGTTTTTTTAATGTACAAAATATGTGCTTTTCTTTTTTTTAAAAGGACATTTCTAAGTAACCCCAAACTCTTGTTGGGAGTAGTGCCTTTCCTCAGCCAGTGTTATATGTGCAAAAGTACTATCTCACAACTCGATGAAACCTTCACTCTTGTGCAGACATTTAGAAACAAAACATGCCAATTTGAAAAATAAGCCACAGGTTTTTTTTGCGAGAATTAAGACGACTTTCCAAAAGTAAGGCATGTATAAAAGCAACAGATACCATTAATGAGAAGGTTCTAGAAGCGTCTTATATGGTGAGCTACCGAGTGGCTGGGACAGGCAAGCCCCATACTATTGTGGAGGACTTAATTCTTCCTGCTGCCACAGATATGGCTGGGACAATGCTGGGGGAAAAGGCCAAAAAAAACTATTAAGACAATGCCTTCGTCAAACAACACTGTTTCACGACGCATCAGTGAGGTGGCAGGAGATGTTTTGAAACAATTACTGCTTCGCATACAAGCCAGTGAATTCTATGCGTTACAGCTGGATGAGTCAACAGACGTGGCGGGCCTGGCACAGCTCCTGGTATAAGTCTGTTACATTTATATGGGGTCAATTAAGGAAGACATCCTCTTCTGCAAATCACTGGAAACCAGGACAACAGGAGAGGATATTTTTAAAGTACTGGACAGCTTTGTGACATCAAATGGACTTTAGTGGTCAAGATGTGTTGGTATCTGTACAAATGGACATTTAGTGGTCAAGATGTGTTGGTATCTGTACTGATGGCGCAAAAGCCATGACAGGGAGGCATAGTGGAGTGGTAACTGCAGCGCCACCGAGAGGCTCTTGGGTACACTGCAATCCACCGCAGTGTATCCACTGACGTCACTTGGGTACTCTGCAGCATCCACCGCTCTTGGGTCCAGCATCCACCGAGAGGCTCTTGGGTCACTGCAGCGTCCACCGAGAGGCTCTTGGGTACACTGCAGCATCCACCGAGAGGCTCTTGGGTACCGAGAGGCTCTGCACTGCAGCATCCACCGAGAGGCTCTTGCTGACAGCTTGAAAGACGTTTTCAACACTACAGTGAAAATGGTTAACTTTGTTAAAGCAAGGCCCCTGAACTCTCGTGTATTTTCTGCACGATGCAATGATATGGACAGCGACCATGTAACGCTTTTACATACAGAAGTGCGCTGGTTATCAAGGGGCAAAGTATTGACATTTTTTAAATACAGAAACAAGCTTAAAGTTTTCTTTACTGAACATAATTTTCACTCGTCTGATCGCTTGCATGATGACGAGTTTCTCAAATGACTGGCCTGTCTGGGTGATGTTTTTTCTCGTCTGAATGACCTGCATCTAGGATTACAGGGACTCTCCACAACTATTCAATGTGCAGGACAAAATTGAGGCTATGATTAAGAAGCTGGAGTTCTTCTCTGTCTGCATTAACAAGGACAACACACAGGTCTTTCCGTTATTGTATGATTTTTTGCGTGCAAATGAACTCAGGTTTACTGACAATGTCAAATGTGATCTAGCGAAACACCTGAGTGAGTTGGATGCACAATTACACAGGTACTTTCCAGAAACGGACGACACAAACAACTGGATTCGTTATCCCCTTTCATACTCTGCCTAAAGTCAACTTACCGATATCCCAACAAGAGAGCCTCATCAAAATTGCAACAAGCAGTTCTGTGAAAACTTAATTTAATCAGAAGCCACTGCTAGATTTCTGGAAAGGACTGCACTCAGAGTATCCTGCCTTGGCAAATCACGCTGTTAATTAAGACACTGATGCCCTTTGCAACCACATACCTATGTGAGAGTGGATTCTCGGCCCTCACTAGCATGAAAACTAAATACAGCCACAGACTGTGTGTGGAAAATGATTTAAGACTGAGACTCTCTAATACAACCCAACATTGCAGAGTTATGTGCCTCCTTTTAAGCACAACCTTATTAACATGTGGTGAGTTATTCACAGTTTCCATAAACAAGTACGTTTTTTTTATGTAAGATGGTTAAACAAAGAGCAAAATTATCGATTATTATTATATTATTATTTGTGACCTGGTCCTATAAGAGCTCTTTATCACTTCCCGCAAGCCGGGCTGTGACAAAAACTAATTATTATGTTTAATGAATGTATCGTATAGTGTGTGTGTGGCAGCCTTACAATGATGGCAAAAAAACAACATTTGAGAGTGGTGCTGGAGCTGCAGCTGGAGGTTGAATGTTTGAAGGGGTACGGGACTATAAAAGGTTTGGGAACCACTGCTACATTTCATAGCTCCTCCCTGGCCTCTGATACTGTAGCAGGATCAACTCCAATAATATCCTTTCGTGTTCAACTCCTAGAGTGTCAGGATGACACAGTTTCATATTGGCTTCTTTGGTGTTCTCATAGCAACGTCATCCCCTGTAAATTATTCACAGCTGCACTCACAGCATGAAAGAATAAACGGGTTATAGCATCCCCCATCTGGCTCGGCTACCGCATACAAAAGGGAGAAAACCAACTCTGAGACCTGAAATCCGAGGCTTGTCAACAGTGCCTACTACTGTATTCACACTCGGGGATATACAGCAGGCAAATAGACTCATTTGGTGCCCTTTCAATGTACTTGAGTGGAATAGCATCAAAAATTAATACAATTACTGTATAAAACTTTATTGTTTTAATATGCTTTCATTCCGTCCATTATTTCATAACCAGCGGGTTTATGAACACATTACTTTCAGAGCAGACTATGGCTGTAAAATGTATTTCACCACATAAAACCCTGTTAACACATCAACTGTATTACAACAACTGGTTCCTGATCACTGCAAACAGGAGAACACACTGACAAAGAAAACATGGGGCTTCAAATTGACTATCACACTTGTCATTTGAAGCATGGTTTGTGATTATACAAACAACCCAGCAAACCAAAATTAATTTTGTGAAAGTTCCCAGAACATTTGTTAGGTTGCGGCAAATGTTCTCATAACACAAAAAACTGTCCACTTGTGCTGATGGTTATACAATGTTTGTATAAAACATTTGCATTTTGCAAGAATGTTCCCAGAACGATGCTCTCATATTTTGTTGTGGCCGTATGTTGTAAAAAACATTACTGCTACATTGTGTTATTACATTACCTTGGTAACCTAATGAGAACGTTTGGGGAATGTCCTGTGGTGTTTCTTACAGATGTTGTGCACAACATTTTAGGGAATGTTAGGAGAACATTCCAAGGATATTTCATAAAAACAAAAAAATTGTACAAAACGATTTTGTTAACAAAAACATTATTTTAATGTTTTTGGGATGTTAATCATCCTAAGACCCTAACTAGAACTTAAGGGGAATCTTAGCTAATGTTCAGGGAATGTTCCTAGTTTGCTAGGAAAGGATTTGAGCCACTGCACATTAAGTAGACAAAATGGCATCAGAGGACCCTAACTTCATTGCTGATATTTTACATTGTACTTATTCCGTGATTTATACCGATGACCTTTGTGATTTTGATGATTGTCAAGGATAATATATATATTGTTTTACAACTTAGAATATACCATTCTATGCCTTTCTAGCTTACTTTTATCTCTTAAGTGCATTCGAAAAGTATTCAGACCCCTTGACTTTTTCCACATTTTGTTACGTTACAGCCTTATTCTAAAATGGATTAAATAAAAAAAATCTTCATCAATCTACACACAATACCCCATAATGACAAAGCGAAAACAAGTTTTTAGAATTTTTTGAAAATGTATTCAAATTCAAAAAATTATTTGCATCCTGTTTCTATTTATCATCCTTGAGATGTTTCTCCAACTTGATTGTCGTCAACGTGTGGTAAATTCAATTGACTGGACATGATTTGGAAAGGCACACACCTGTCTATATAAGGTCGCACAGTTGACAGTGTATGTCAGAGCAAAAACCGAGCCATGAGGTCGAAGGAATTGTCCGTAGAACTCAGAGACAGGATTGTGTCAAGGCACAGATCTGGGGAAGGATACCAAACATTTCTGCAGCATTGCAAGAACACAGTGGCTTGGCACCACCAAGACTCTTCCTAGAGCTGGCCTCACTGCCACACTGAGCAATGGGGGAGAAGTGCCTTGGTCAGGGAAGTGACCAAGAACCCGATGGTCACTCTGACAGAGTTCCTCTGTGGTGATGGGAGAACCTTCCAGAAGGACAACCATCTGTGCAGCACTCCACCAGTCAGGCCTTTATGGTACGGTGGCCAGACGGAAGTCACTCCTCAGTAAAAGGCACATGACAGCCGGCTAGTAGTTTGCCAAAGGCACCTAAACACTCTCTTTGGCCTGAATGGCAAGCGTCACGTGTGGAGGAAACATGGCACCATCCCGACGGTGAAGCATGGTGGTGGCAACATCATGCTGTGGTGATTTTTTTCAGCAGCAGAAACTGGGAGACTAATCAGGATCGAGGCAAAGATGAACGTAGCAAAGAACAAAGAGATCCTTGATGAAAATCTGCTCCAGAGCATTCAGGACCTCGACTGGGGCGAAGGTTCACCTTCCAACAGGACAATGACCCTAAGCACACAGCAAAGACAACGCAGGAGTGGCTTCGGGACAAGTCTCAGAATGTCCTTGAGTGGCCCAGCCAGAGCCCGGACTTGAACCCCATCGAACATCTCTGGAGAGACCTGAAAATAGCTGTGCAGCGACGCTCACCCTCCAACCTGACAGAGCTTGAAAGGATCTGCAGAGAAGAATGGGAAAAACTCCCCAAATACCGGTGTTTACTGAGTAAAGGGTCTGAAAGCCTGTTTTTGCTTTGTTATTATCGGGTGTTGTGTGTACATTGATGAGTTAAAAAAACGATTTAATCAATTTTAGAATAAGTCTGTAACGTAACAACATTTAGAAAAAGTCAAAGGGGTCTGAATACTTTCCCGAATGCTAAGGAACGTACATTGCTTGAATTGCGCCTGCTCATAATACAGTAATATGCTCAAAACCCATAACCATTAAAGGTATAGTTCAAACAAATTGACATGATATTCCTCTTACCGTTGCTGCTGTCAATTTCAGTATTATTGTGAACTACCCCTTTAAGTGGTATTGCGACCATTCCTTTGCTCATTGTACATGGTAAGAAGAACAAGACACAGAGAAAATAAAACAATCAAAAGACTAGATAAAGACAATCTCCCTTTTCAGGTTGAAAGGAGCATAAAACATGACTGGCTTATTTTCTTTATGACTATTGCCCATAAAAACGCACAGAGATTTGAATACTTTTAAATCCAACACTCGCTGTTTAAGATTCAGTCCCTGAAGGTAAAACAGTCTTGGGTATAGTATCAAGATGTCTATCTCTCATAAATTCCACATATATTTAAAGAGAATATAGTGTGTCCACCCTCAATTTGAAGTCAGTAAGCTTGAGTCTCACATCATTTTCATGTTGAATTTACGTGGCGCATCGCCGGTTGGACTACTCTCACCTGCCTCCGCCTTACGCGGTACATACTCAATCTCTATGTTTGGCTTGACGTTGCCTTTTCCTCTGCTCCAGAGGAAGAGGATGACGAGACAGAAGAGGACGACGCCGAGGAACGAGATAAATCCCATGGTGGTGGCGATGATCAGAGTCTTCACGTCGAATGGGAAGGGAACCTGGGCCAGGGTCCCGTTGGCCCCGTCCTCGCTGGGCTGGTTGGAGATGAAAGCAAACGTCTTGTTGGGTTGGTGCGGCCAGTTGGGCGAGTAGCTGTGCACATGCAGGTGGGCAGGCTTGGTGTCATTCCCTGCAGCATTGCTGGCGATGCACAGGTAGGTACCGTTGTCCTGGATCTGGGCGTAGCGCACCTCTAGCGTGCCCTCGGGGGACACGCTGAGACGCCCCACGGACTTGGTGGTGATGAACTGCTTCTTGGGGGACAGCCACATGATCACGGGGGCTGGGTCGCCGTCCGCCTGGCATGTGTAATGGACCGTTGTGCCCTCGTCTACGTGCCTCTGCAGTGCCTTGTGGTCTTGTATCCTGGACTTCTGGCAGGTGAAGGAATCGGAGGGGAGGATGTCGGGGAAGTCTTTGAACTCCTTGCCCTGCACGGCCTCGGGCAAAGAGCAGGAGGGCTGCTGCCGGTTGAAGTTGAGCCTCCAGCGGCGACGGAAGACCCAGAGCAGTCGGCAGTCGCAGGCCAGTGGGTTCCCGTACAGTGCCAGGGTCTCCAGGTTCCCCACGGAGTGAAACACAGATTCCTCCAGGGTGCTCAGGCTATTGCTGGATACGTTGAGGACTCGGAGATGGTTCAAGCCCCGGAAGGAGTAGGGCTCGATTGTGGCTAATCTCCCTCCTACCAAGTGGAAGGCCTGGAGCCTCATTAGATTGTGCAGCTTGTTCCCCTCCACCGTGTGAATGGGATTAAAAGACAAGTTGAGAAAGAGAAGGTGCCCAAGGTGTCGGATGGCCTGGTAAGGGATGGCGGTGAGGTTACAGTTTGTGATGGTCAGGGAGGTGATGTTGAGGCCGTACAGGCATTTGGAGGTCATGGTGTCCAGGTAGGGCCAGTAGGAGATCTCTAACACCTTCAGGCGTTCAAGCCTCTTGAAGGAGTAATCCCTGACGGCATTGACGGTGAGGTGGCGTAGTCGCAGCGATAGCAGGTTGTGCAGATGGCTCAGGGCCTCAGTGGGCACCGACGTCAGGTTGCAGCGCTCCATGGTCAGCTGTTCCAGGCTGCTGAGGCCATGGAACGCTCGGTGAGAGATGAACACCAGGTCGTTATCGCCGACTTCCAGAGCCTTCAGATTGTACAGCTCCTGGAACATGTAGTCCAGCAGGATGACAATTCTGTTCTCGCTAATGTCCAGCTGGGTGAGGTTGCTGAGGCCTGTGAACACTCCCAACTGGATTAGCTTAAGCTGGTTGTTGCGCAGCCCCAGAGTCCGCAAGCCGACAAGGTTGCTAAAAGCCCCGGGCTCCATGGAAGAGATATTGTTCTCATTGAGCTGCAGCTCCTCCAGCTGTGGGTAGTTGATGAACTCCTCAGGCCCCAGGCTTTTCAGACGGTTCTTGCTGAGGTCCAGTAGTTTCGTCTCGATGGGGATGCCCTCGGGAAACGAGGCCAGCCTCCGTCGATGGCACACCACGGAACGTTCCTGAGCATTACACTCACAGCGGGACGGGCAGCCGGTGGTGGATCCGGAGAGGACAGTGCCCAGCATTAGGACCAGGATGGGCTGCCAGCACGCCACCAGGTAGCTGTGCCCACCTGCCTCCCCGGACACCATTCTACTGCTTACCTGCGGAGACAGAAGTAAGAGGGATGGTTGGCACATTTAAAGGAGAACTACATGTATAAACACATTTTTTTTAAATATATTATTTTGTCAGGTTTGACGCTTATCTCCTGAAGTATTATTGATATAAAAAACATTTGTGTTTATTTAACAAACAATACTTTAGCCACACAACAGACAAAAATCATAACTCTTGCCCAGAAGATGATGTCACGGGGTTACATCCGCCTCAGATTTGGACTAAAGGCTCTGGGTTAGACAAGTGGTATAAATATCAGGTGAAATACCAGAAGGTGAACAGAAAACCTCAGATTTCCTTTCACAACAACAATCTTCTTCAAACTATTCCTGTGCTGTTTAGTAACTACGCCAGTCACAGAGGACACATCTGAATTACAGCTTTAATTGTTTTTTTTTAATGCAATAAACGACAATGCTCAAATTCGTCCTTCTCACTTCCGATTAGACTCTCGCATAAACCTCAATCAACTAAATGAAGCAGACAAAGTATTTACAGCCATAAACAAATGTCAGTTTAATTGACAAATGATGGAGAGATACCTACTTCCAATGTGAAAGAGAATTATGCCAGGCTTGTATGGAACACAATGTATTGTTCTGTACAATTGCCTGAAGGACATTGTACTCTAGACTCTCTGTCTATTCCGATTGCAGGTTACTCTTCTCTGTTACTCTTCTCTTATCTGTGTGTCACGGTCCTAAACACCAACTGCTGCTCTATCGACATAGGACTGTAAGTCTTCTGTAAACCCCAAAGAACTACTGTCCATCCAACCGTGACAGATACATTCTTTATCCTGGCTTTATGAACTCTTCATCTGCTGGCCGAGGGAGAAATGGGCTGCCTTGTGGGCTCCAGGGTCTGTCAGTTACTGTTCCAGATGTTAGAAACACCTTGAGTCACCTGTCAATCTCCCTGTGACAAGTAGTTGGAATGAGAAATAGTTTACCCAAATGTGCTTTAATTCAATGGATTAAATGAACAAAGTGCTACCTAAACAAGTGTGCTGCCTGCAACTAAACACAACACCACCATGCGGCTGGCTGGCGAGCTGTCGACCTTGGAGTGATTTACAACGGAGATTGCTGCAGAGAAGTGATAAACGGAGAGAGAGAGACTGTTTAAACTCTTATTTGCTTTAGACTCAGGGACGCTTTAACTTGCAAAAGCCTTCAAGCTCTGGTTCCCACATCGATCATACAATTTTGAGGCTCATCCATGTCTGTGGGATGTGCTCTGTGAAGAAGCCATGCTAAGTTAGAATAATAGCTCTCTGGACATTCTCTGTATTGAGAGGGCTTTATTTGACAGTCAATCTAAAAATCTGTATCATCCATCAATATGCGCTAATGTTGCTAAATGTCCCTAAAGGACAGGGTAAATGTCACTGTCCTCAAACCATTTCACTGACTCCTGGCTAAAGTCCACAGAGACCGAGAGGAGGAAAGGCTGTCTGCACAGTGCAACAAGAATCTACAAACTCAAAAGTCAATCAGAAATACTGTTTGTTTCTCCCAAAATGCATGGTGAAAGAAAAGGTCTCAAGTCCAAAAACATCTGATGAAATACATGCAACAGGAAGGCTCACTTGCATGCAGGTAATGTAGGCATACATACTGAACATACAGTAACTAACCAAACATTGTGGTTTCGCTAGACTGTATATACGAAACATGTTCACTAGACTGTACATTTCTCCTGGGAAAACATGTTCACTACAGTAACTAACCAAACATTGTGGTTTCACTAGACTGTACATTTCTCCTGGGACTAAACATGTTCACTAGACTGTACATTTCTCCTGGGACTGAACATACAGTTCACTAGACTGTACATTTCTCCAGGTTTCATGTTCTAGACTGTACATTTCTCCAGGGACTAAACATGTTCACTAGACTGTACATTTCTCCAGGGAAACATGTTCACTAGACTAATCATGTAAACATGTTCACTAGACTGTACATTTCTCCAGGGACTAAACATGTTCACTAGACTGTACATTTCTCCAGGGACTAAACATGTTCACTAGACTGTACATTTCTCCTGGGACAGATACTAAACATGTTCACTAGACTGTACATTTCTCCTGGGACTACATGTTCACTAGACTGTACATTTCATTTAGACTGTACTTTCTCCAGGGACAGATACTAAACATGGGACAGATACTAAACATGTTCACTAGACTGTACATTTCTCCAGGGACAGATACTAAACATGTTCACTAGACTGTACATTTCTCCAGGGACAGATACTAAACATGTTCACTAGACTGTACATTTCTCCAGGGACAGATACTAAACATGTTCACTAGACTGTACATTTCTCCAGGGACTAAACATGTTCACTAGACTGTACATTTCTCCAGGGACTAAACATGTTCACTAGACTGTGCATTTCTCCAGGGACTAAACATGTTAGACTGTACATTTCTCCAGGGACTAAACATGTTCACTATTTTTCTCCAGGGACAGATAAAACATGTTCACTAGACTGTACATTTCTCCAGGGACTAAACATGTTCACTAGACTGTACATTTCTCCAGGGACTAAACATGTTCACTAGACTGTACATTTCTCCAGGGACAGATACTAAACATGTTCACTAGACTGTACATTTCTCCAGGGACAGATACTAAACATGTTCACTAGACTGTACATTTCTCCAGGGACAGATAAAACATGTTCACTAGACTGTACATTTCTCCAGGGACTAAACATGTTCACTAGACTGTACATTTCTCCTGGGACAGATACTAAACATGTTCACTAGACTGTACATTTCTCCTGGGACAGATACTAAACATGTTCACTAGACTGTACATTTCTCCAGGGACTAAACATGTTCACTAGACTGTACATTTCTCCTGGGACAGATACTAAACATGTTCACTAGACTGTACATTTCTCCTGGGACAGATACTAAACATGTTCACTAGACTGTACATTTCTCCAGGGACTAAACATGTTCACTAGACTGTACATTTCTCCAGGACAGATACTAAACATGTTCACTAGACTGTACATTTAGACTGTACATTTCTCCAGGGACAGATACTAAACATGTTCACTAGACTGTACATTTCTCCAGGGACTAAACATGTTCACTAGACTGTACATTTCTCCAGGGACTAAACATGTTCACTAGACTGTACATTTCTCCAGGGACTAAACATGTTCACTAGACTGTACATTTCTCCAGGGACAGATACTAAACATGTTCACTAGACTGTACATTTCTCCAGGGACAGATACTAAACATGTTCACTAAACATTTCTCCAGGGACTAAACATGTTCACTAGACTGTACATTTCTCCAGGGACTAAACATGTTCACTAGACTGTACATTTCTCCAGGGACAGATACTAAACATGTTCACTAGACTGTACATTTCTCCAGGGACAGATAAAAAACATGTTCACTAGACTGTACATTTCTCCTGGGACAGATACTAAACATGTTCACTAGACTGTACATTTCTCCAGGGACAGATACTAAACATGTTCACTAGACTGTACATTTCTCCAGGGACAGATACTAAACATGTTAACTAGACTGTATATTTCTCCAGGGACTAAACATGTTCATAGACTGTAATTTCTCCACATGTTCACTAGACTGTACATTTCTCCAGGGACAGATACTAAACATGTTCACTAGACTGTACATTTCTCCAGGGACAGATACTAAACATGTTCACTAGACTGTACATTTCTCCAGGGTCTAAACATGTTCTCCATTTCTCCTGGGACAGATACTAAACATGTTCACTAGACTGTACATTTCTCCAGGGACAGATACTAAACATGTTCACTAGACTGTACATTTCTCCAGGGACAGATACTAAACATGTTCACTAGACTGTACATTTCTCCAGGGACTAAACATGTCACTAAACATGGGACTAAACATGTTCACTAGACTGTACATTTCTCCAGGGTTCACTAGACTGTACATTTCTCCAGGGACTAAACATGTTCACTAGACTGTACATTTCTCCAGGGACTAAACATGTTCACTAGACTGTACATTTCTCCAGGGACAGATACTAAACATGTTCACTAGACTGTACATTTCTCCAGGGACTAAACATGTTCACTAGACTGTACATTTCTCCAGGGACTAAACATGTTCACTAGACTGTACATTTCTCCAGGGACTAAACATGTTCACTAGACTGTACATTTCTCCAGGGACAGATACTAAACATGTTCACTCCTGGGAGAGGTTCACATTTCTCCAGGGACAGATACTAAACATGTTCACTAGACCGTACATTTCTCCAGGGTCTAAACATGTTCACTAGACCGTACATTTCTCCAGGGTCTAAACATGTTAACTAGACTGTACATTTCTCCAGGGACAGATACTAAACATGTTCACTAGACTGTACATTTCTCCAGGGACTAAACATGTTCACTAGACTGTACATTTCTCCAGGGACTAAACATGTTCACTAGACTGTACATTTCTCCAGGGACTAAACATGTTCACTAGACTGTACATTTCTCCAGGGACTAAACATGTTCACTAGACTGTACATTTCTCCAGGGACTAAACATGTTCACTAGACTGTACATTTCTCCAGGGACTAAACATGTTCACTAGACTGTACATTTCTCCAGGGACAGATTCCTGGACATAAACGAATGATCAAAGGTTCCATTTTAGGACCACGGTAACCGCAGTAACCAAAACTATGTGGCACATACCATAGAAATATAATCCACCCATTATGCCATCATTGACTTGAATAGGGAGGCTTGTTCTATGGATTCTAGTTCTATGGCACATGCTGCATTTGGCTTCCAAGAGTGGCTGCGGTCGACATCATATTTAACCACTGGGCAGTACAGTAAGATTTCATGGTTTATGTGGTTGATGAAGTAGTAAGCTAACCATTGTTATTAAACATTTCTGTGGTCTCCGATATCGTTCTCCAAAAGATAAATACTCTAGGAAGTATTTCACTTTGATCGACAGACATCTGTTTTTCAGGTATTTCTGAGAAACACTCCATTACAGTTTAATGAAAGTATAATACGCCAGTAGTACTACGCACTAGATCAGAACCACAGCTCTACCTGGACTGGGTTTCCCCCAGCGAGAGGAGCAAAATGATGAGTGTACAGTAGAGAGTTGTACAAAGCTGTCCAGGTTGTCGAGTATGAATGGAAGTATCAAGTGGAACAGAAACAGTCTCCTGCCAGAGAGCCGGCATGTCGTCACTGCTGATAAGTGGTGGTACTGAATCAGCATATAAACAGCTTGAACTCACACAGATGAGAAGTGAGGGAGCTCATTCTCTGCAACACATAATGGTTTTTCAAGAGTGCTTCAATTGTTCGGCGGAAGTGCTCGATAGTATCTCTCTTTGTGCAACTTGTGTCACATAGTTGTACGATTAACAAAACAGACGTGACAGTAGGATGAGAGGGATTCTGCTGGTAGCAGTGTGGTAACACAAATTACACCTTACAAATGCCAGACGGAGAGAAAGTACTGCCATTAGAACAGTTGGGACTGTTCTTTTAGCAGGACCAGCGACCCAGTAGGTCTAACTGTCTTCTACATTTCTCCTCCAATCTAAATTCACATTTTTCAAAGGGTTGTATAGTGACAGTATAACTCCTGTAATACAACAACTCCTGTAATACAACAACTCCTGTAATATAACAACTCCTGTAATACAACGACTCCTGTAATACAACAAAATCTACTCTGTTGGTTTCAAACTGCAAGAACATGTTTCAACCTTTCACCATACAGTATTATTGTGTGGCTTGTGAATGGATAGATCAGGTTGGTTTAAAAGCATTCACAGACCTCCACCCAACCTAATTGAGGGTTTGGGATATGCCACACAATATAGATGAGAATTGAACCTTGGGTTCATGAATATATTGGGTTAATGACTGTGAAATCTCACTGATGCTAATTGAGGGTTTGGAATATTCCACACAATCAAACATCTATCAAACATCGAACTAATACGCAATAATCTTAACACACAAAAAAATACCAGCACATGGGGAAGAAAAGAAACTAACATGACAAACATAACATTTTGTTCCATGCAAAGCTTTAGAGATTGTTTATTTTTGTAACATCTGATAGATAAAATGGCTGGTCTTCATTGAGCCCAGACAGGACATCAGTCTACCAGCCGAGGAAAATAAAAAGGACGAAGGAGACATGTTGATATTTGAACTGATAAAAGCACTTGAATGTAAATGTTGTGACGTCATTTTGAACTGTGATGAAATGCCAAACACAATGAGTCAAAGGGGTCTGGAATAACAACTCGCTAACACATGACTAAGGCTGCATTTACGCAGGCACACCAATTCTGATCTTTTGCGAAGAATTGTTCTTTTGACCAACTCATAACTGGGCGTAACTGGGCGTAAGATCAGAATTGGGCTGCCTGTGTAAACGTAGCCTGTATCGCCCACTGCATGTCCAGACAATAACATGGACGTGTGGATGAAAGGCATTGCTGTGCTTTGGTGCTTTAGTTGTATCCTAACCTAAAGTCATGCAGTCTTATTTGATGTTTCGTCTTCCTGTGAAAATATGTTGCAGTGAGAGAAGGGTTACAGGATATTTTACTGAGTTATGTCATCCGGGATTCACTTGCAAATGTTTGTATTTTTATTTGTTATTTTACATGGGGCAGAAATAAACCAAACAATGTAATTGAAATAACCCTTAAAATTAAAATGACAAGAGAACCCATTACCAATGTTGCTTTCTGTCTCAAATCACTTTGCATGTTTGTATTGGAGTTTAGTGCATGATCTCATTTCTTTCCACTTTGGAGGAAATTCAACCCATAAAAACAGGAAATTCAACCCCTCTCTCCACCTACCTCTCTCTCTGTTTCCATCTCCATCTCTCTCACCCTGCCTCTCTCCCTGTCTCTCCATCCCCCTCTCCCTGCCTCTCTCCCTGTCTCTCCATCCCCCTCTCCCTGCCTCTCTCCCTGTCTCTCCATCCCACTCTCCCTGTCTCCACCTCCCTCTCTCCCTGTCTCTCCATCCCTCTCTCCCTGTCTCTCCATCCCTCTCTCCCTGTCTCTCCATCCCTCTCTCCCTGTCTCCACCTCCCTCTCTCCGTCTCTCCATCCCTCTCTCCCTGTCTCACCATCCCTCTCTCCCTGTTTCTCCATCCCTCTCTCCCTGTCTCTCCATCCCTCTCTCCCATTCTCCACCTCCCTTTCTCCACCTCCCTCTCTCCCTGTCTCACCATCCCTCTCTCCCTGTCTCTCCATCCCTCTCTCCCTGTTTCTCCATCTCTCTCTCTCCCTGTTTCTCCATCCCTCTCTCCCTGTCTCTCCATCCCTCTCTTCCTGTCTCCACCTCCATCTCTCCACCTCTCTCTCTCCCTGATTCTCCATCTCTCACTCCCTGTCTCTCCATCCCTCTCTCCTTGTCTCTCCATCACTCTCTCCATGTCCTCTTAATAATGACATTGGGAGGAAGCACAGTGGATCTTCCTCTTCCTCCTCTCTCCTGCAGTTGTAGGACTGCTAGCCCTTTCCTCTCGACCTCTCGTTCTCATCCCATTCTGACACATTTTTCTCTCTACCATCCACCCCCCCTCTCTCTCCTGGTAGATGCAGCTGAGCAAGAAAGCTGGTTATCACAGGGAGTGGTCCACTTGCACTGTGAATGTCTATACATTCGCTGTCTATACAGAACCACATAGAACCTGTTCCTCCATCCCTCTCTCCCTGTCTCCACTTCCCTCTCTCCCTGTTTCTCTATCCCTCTCTCCCTGTCTCTCCATCCCTCTCTCCCTGTCTCTCCATCCCTCTCTCCCTGTCTCTCCATCTCTCTCTCCGTCTCTCCATCTCCATCCCTCTCTCCCTGTCTCTCCATCCCTCTCTCCCTGTCTCCACCTCCCTCTCTCCCTGTTTCTCCATCTCTCTCTCCGTCTCTCCATCTCTCTCTCCCTGTCTCTCCATCCCTCTCTCCCTGTCTCTCCATCTCTCTCTCCGTCTCTCCATCTCTCTCTCCGTTTCTCCATCTCTCTCTCCGTCTCTCCATCACTCTCTCCCTGTTTCTCCATCCCTCTCTCCCTGTCTCTCCATCTCTCTCTCCCTGTCTCTCCATCCCTCTCTCCCTGTCACTCCATCCCTCTCTCCCTGTCTCTCCATCTGTCTCTCCATCCCTCTCTCCCTGTCTCTCCATCCCTCTCTCCATGTCCTCTTAATAATGACCTTGGGAGGAATCACAGTGGACCTTCCTCCCTTTCCTCTCTGGACCTCTCGTTCTCATCACATTCTGACACATTTTTCTCTCTACCATCCGTTCCCCCCTCTCTCTCCTGTAAGATGCAGCTGAGCAAGGAAGCTGGTTATCACAGGGAGTGGTCCACTTACACTGTGAATGTCTACACATTCCCTGTCTATACAGAACCACATAGAACCATGACTACATTGAACTCTATTCCACATCAAGTAACTCATGCAAGCGGTACATTTTTATTTAAAAAAGAGATAAAAATACACCTAATGGAACAGCGGGGACTGTGAAGAAACAGGCACAGACTCATGCACACACACACACACACACACACACACACACACACACACACACACACACACACACACACACACACACACACACACACACACACACACACACACACACACACACACACACACACACGATAACAAAATTATGTATTGTAGATATGTGGTAGTAGAGTAGTGGCCTGAGGGCACACACTTAATGTGTTGTGGATGTATTGTAATGTTTTTTTAAATTGTATAATTCCCTTAATTTTGCTGGACCCCAGGAAGAGTAGCTGCTGTCTTGGCTATTGGGGATCCATAATAAATCCAAATACTATTCTATGACCTATGAGCCTCATTTTTCAAGGCTAACTATTCAAGGCTAACTATTCAATGCTAACTATTCAAGGCTAACTATTCAATGCCAACTATTCAAGGCTATTCAACTATTTTTTTTTTTCATTTCATCTTTATTTAACCAGGAAGGCCAGTTGAGAACAAGTTCTCATTTACAACTGCGACCTGGCCAAGATAAAGCAAAGCAGTGTGACACAAACAACACCACAGAGTTACATATGGAATAAACAAATGTACAGTCAATAGCACAACAGAAAAAGTCTATATACAGTGTGTGCAAATGGCGTGAGGAGGTAAGGCAATAAATAGGCCAAAGTTGCGAAGTAATTACAATTTAGCAAACTAACACTGGAGTGATAGATGTGCAGATGATGATGTGCAAGTAGAAATACTGGTGTACAAAAGAGAAAAAAAAGTAAATAAAAACAATATGGGGGATGAGGCGGGTAGATTGGATGGGCTATTTACAGATGGGCTGTGCAGTGATCGGTAAGCTGCTCAGATAGCTGATGCTTAAAGTTAGTGAGGGAAATATAAGTCTCCAACTTCAGCGATTTTTGCAATTCGTTCCAGTCATTGGCAGCAGGGAACTGGAAGGAAAGGCGGTCAAAGGAGATGTTGGCTTTGGGGATGACCAGTGAGATATTCCTGCTGGCGTGCAACGGGTGGGGGTTGTTATTATGACCAGTGACTTTTCAAGGCTAACTATTCAAGGCTTAATGTTCAAGGCTAACTATTCAAGGCCAGCTATTCAATGTTTAATATTCAAGGCTATCTATTCAAAGAAAACTATTCAAGGCAAAATATTCAAAACTAACTATAGCAAACAACCTTACACAACATACTATAGATGAGACAACTTGGCCTATTGTGTCAGCTGTGCAAATAAGGATAGTTGTCAATCATTCACTACATGTTTTCAATCATTCACAACACATGAAGTATGAAGGATTTTGTTTGACTTTGTAACAGAGAAATGGGAACACCGTCAGCACACAACATATTTCCACATTTCCACTTGTCGGAACACAAAACGCAAACAACGTGTTGGATGTTGTTATTTCTCTTCCCTTCCACACAAATTGGTAACATAGTGACTGACCTTCAAGGCAAGAAAAATATTGATTTTACAGGCAGCAATTCTGCTATGCCTATCAGTGAAAACCAGGGTATTAAAAGAGGTTGATACTTCTAATTCATACTTTCCTGCTTCAAAATTCCTTTACCAAATTACTCAAATTATTGGACCAAATAATACTTAGAGACAGTTATTAAAATGAATCCCATCTAAATAAATCAAAAGCTCTGTCAAAGGTACTGACACATGAAGTGTAACCAATAAGTCAGGTTGGGTTAGCCTCACATCTCAACGATTCTGTAATACCATGAAGCTAATGAGTTAGCCTCACATCTCAATGATACTGTAATACCATGAAGCTAATGAGTTAGCCTCACATCTCAATGATACTGTAATACCATGAAGCTAATGAGTTAGCCTCACATCTCAATGACACTGTAATACCATGAAGCTAATGAGTTAGCCTCACATCTCAATGATACTGTAATACCATGAAGCTAATGAGTTAGCCTCACATCTCAATGATACTGTAATACCATGAAGCTAATGAGTTAGCCTCACATCTCAATGATACTGTAATACCATGAAGCTAATGAGTTAGCCTCACATCTCAATGATACTGTAATACCATGAAGCTAATGAGTTAGCCTCACATCTCAATGATACTGTAATACCATGAAGCGAATGAGTTAGCCTCACATCTCAATGATACTGTAATACCATGAAGCTAATGAGTTAGCCTCACATCTCAATGATACTGTAATACCATGAAGCTAATGAGTTAGCCTCACATCTCAATGATACTGTAATACCATGAAGCTAATGAGTTAGCCTCACATCTCAATGATACTGTAATACCATGAAGCTAATGAGTTAGCCTCACATCTCAATGATACTGTAATACCATGAAGCTAATGAGTTAGCCTCACATCTCAATGATACTGTAATACCATGAAGAAAATGAGTTAGCCTCACATCTCAATGATTCTGTAATACCATGAAGCTAATGAGTTAGCCTCACATCTCAATGACCTTCAATTTAAAATGGAATGATACTGTAATACCATGAAACAATGAGTTAGCTTATCTCAATGATTTTTATGCTTTAGCCTCACATCTCAATTTACTGTACCATGAAGCTAATGAGTTAGCCTCACATCTCAATGATACTTCCGTTTGACTACTTAGCCTCACATCTCAATGATTTCTGTAATACCATGAGAATCTAATGAAAGTTGACCTCACATCTCAAAAATACTATACTCTAATACCATGATGTTGAATGAGTTAGACACATCTCAACAGATTGAGCCAAAATGAAGCTAATATTCTCACATCTCAAAACCATCACAACAAAGATACATCTCAATGATACTGTAATACCATGAAGCTAATGAGTTAGCCTCACATCTCAATGATACTATACTGTAATACCATGAAAAGCTGAGTTTATCACATCTCAATGATACTGTAATACCATTGCATGAGTTAGGTTCATTTTACATGAGAAATGAAGTAAATTAGAGCATCTCATTGATATTGAACTGTCTGAGTTAGCCTCTGTCTCAATGATATCTAATTCATAAAGCAATGAGTTAGCCTCACATCTCAACATCTGTAATGAGTTAGCCTCACTCTCAATGATACTGTAATACCATGAAGCTAATCTGAGTTATCACATCTCAAGATACTTAATACCATGAACAATGGGGTTAGCCTCACATCTCAATGATACTGCTAATGAGTTAGCCTCACGTCTCAACGATACTCAATACCATGAAGCTAATGAGTTAGCCTCACATCTCAATGATACTGTAATACCATGAAGCTAATGAGTTAGCCTCTGTCTCAATGATATTGTAATTTTAGACTCACATTACAACAAACAGTAATACCATGAAGCTAATGAGTTAGCCTCACATCTCAATGATTTATACCATGAAGCTAATGAGTTAGCCTCATCTCAATGATACTGTTTTACCATGAAGCGAATGCCTACCACAAAGGGGGGAAAAGACAAAAGACTAATGGTATCAGTCCATCTGTAATGATGAAGCTAATGAGTTAGCCACCTATCTCCAACAGGAGCCTGTTCCAATGGGCCTTTCCCCCTTTAAAACAGTGATGGATATGCTAATGAGGTTTGAGTGACAGCATCTGAAGGGCTAATGAGTTAGCCTCACATCTCAATGATACTGTAATACCATGAAATGCAAGAGGCTAATGAGTTAGCCTCACATCTCAAGAACATGCCATGAAGCTAATGAGTTACCCTCACATCTCAAGATACAGTACACCATACTCTAGAGAACACACAAAGCAAGGGGATCCCAATAGGCACACCTATTTAGAAACAAACACAACTTATTTTTTATGCTTTGAGCTTTACCTAAAACAGGCCCACCTACTCTAGAGAACACTACAAGATTTAGATCAAAGCTTTGGACCTGAGAATCAGGACTTACAAAAAAAAAGGGGACCTGGACACCTTGATGTTGAGATACACACTTCTCAGAACAGATTGGGACCAAAAGGCACACCTACTCTAGAGAACACATCAAACAAAGGGATTTCAAAGGCATTTCAACATTTTAAAAATACTCTCAAAAGAAGGCACATACTGTAGATTGCGTAAAATGAAAAGCTGAGTGTTATTAAGTACTTGATAAACCCGAGTAGGTACACTTTGCATGTGCAGCAGGTTGATTTTACAAAGCAAACCCGAGCAGGCACACTTAGAACTGTCTCGAGAACACTTCTCTTATCTAAGCAACAGACCCGAGCAGGCACACATCTGTGCTCCCCTCTAGAGAACACACAAAGCAAGGGGACCCAGAGCAGGCACACCTACTCTAGAGAACACACAAACAGATGAAGGGATTGAATAGGTATTCAATACACTTAGCAGGACACACCCCTTTTACTCTAGAGAACACACAAAGGGGGGGACCCGAGCAGGCACACCTACTCTAGAGAACACACAAAGTTCCAATGGGACCCTTTAAAACAGTGAGGATACACCTACTCTAGAGAACACACAAAGAGTGACAGCTGATTGAGAACACACAAAGGGGACCCGAGCAGGCACACCACTGGAGGGAACACAAAAAATGGGGACCCGAGCAGGCACACCTACTCTAGAGAACACACAAAGCAAGGGGACCCGAGCAGGTACACCTACTCTAGAGAACACACAAAGCAAGGGGACCCGAGCAGGCACACCTACTCTAGAGAACACACAAAGCAAGGAGATCCGAGCAGGCACACCTACTCTAGAGAACACACAAAGCAAGGGGACCCGAGCAGGCACACCTACTCTAGAGAACACACAAAGCAAGGGGACCCGAGCAGGTACACCTACTCTAGAGAACACACAAAGCAAGGGGACCCGAGCAGGTACACCTACTCTAGAGAACACACAAAGCAAGGGGACCCGAGCAGGTACACCTACTCTAGAGAACACACAAAGCAAGGGGACCCGAGCAGGCACACCTACTCTAGAGAACACACAAAGCAAGGGGACCCGAGCAGGCACACCTACTCTAGAGAACACACAAAGCAAGGGGAACCCGAGCAGGCACACCTACTCTAGAGAACACACAAAGCAAGGGGACCCGAGCAGGCACACCTACTCTAGAGAACACACAAAGCAAGGGGACCCGAGCAGGCACACCTACTCTAGAGAACACACAAAGCAAGGGGACCCGAGCAGGTACACCTACTCTAGAGAACACACAAAGCAAGGGGACCCGAGCAGGTACACCTACTCTAGAGAACACACAAAGCAAGGGGACCCGAGCAGGTACACCTACTCTAGAGAACACACAAAGCAAGGGGACCCGAGCAGGTACACCTACTCTAGAGAACACACAAAGCAAGGGGACCCGAGCAGGTACACCTACTCTAGAGAACACACAAAGCAAGGGGACCCGAGCAGGTACACCTACTCTAGAGAACACACAAAACAAGGGGAACCCGAGCAGGCACACCTACTCTAGACAACACACAAAGCAAGGGGACCCGAGCAGGTACACCTACTCTAGAGAACACACAAAACAAGGAGATCTGAGCAGGCACGCCTACTCTAGAGAACACACAAAACAAGGGGATAAAATTGACAGCTTGGAACACAGGGCTCCAACCACACAACACAAACAAATCAAATCAAATGTTATTTGTCACATGCGCCAAATTCAGTACAACAAGTGTAGGTAGACTTTACCGTGAAATGCTTACCTACGAGCCTTTTCCAAACAATGCAGTTAAAACGAAAGAACATTAACAAATAGATAAAAATGTAACAGTAACACAATAAAATAACATTAATGAGGCTATATACAGGCTATATACAAGTAGTACCGGTACCGAGTCACTGTACTAGGGTACGAGGTTGTATTGTTGTATTATGTACATGTAGGTTTGTTTAGGTGAAAGCCTCCCCGGCTGCTACTGGACTGAAAAGTGATCTCAGTTCAAATTCATGTTTACTCCAAAGGTTTCAACATCCTGGTTGCTTGTCTATGATATTGGATTGGGACTATTTTAGGGGTCTGTCTTTTTCTCTAATGTATGTGTACCATGGGAGGAACTGCCAGAGCAAGAACTACAATTGGTTACTGGATCTCAGACACAGAACACTTGGAAAGACTGTCCGCTGCCATGGCAACCAGACAGCAGTTGGTCCCAATAGTCTAAAGAGGCTTCCTCATCTCCTTTTCTCGGCTGATCTGACAACATGTGGAAAGTGAAAGCTAAGTATTGAATGCCTCCATATCATGATTGCTTTCACTTTTTCCAGTCAGTGCTGGTGCAGGAAAGGAGAAGAACACGTTTTATACTACGACCACATTGGGATTCCCCCGTGGGCTGATTTGTTAGGGCACAATGTCACAGCACATCCAGACAGAAATGGAGTGTTAATAGAAGAGCCATTGTTCTCTGTCTTGCAGAATAGGGGATTTTACCAGCTTTGCAAATCGTTTCTATCTGCAGCCTTGAATCCCACAGAATAAGCCCTTGCACACTGAAGTGAAGATAGCAAAACTAGGCTGGGGGATTCGAAGAGCTGAGCTCCTACCAGAGAGCTTGTGTTATACCTTCTGATTCAGAAATAATATCTTGATATGCTCTTCAAGTTAATGGTTCCCCATTATGATAACATGTTTCAAGGTCAATGGCAAATGATTACTACTAATAAGAGAAATGGTGTGTCTGGTTAATCCACAGGCCATGTTAAAATATACTCAGGTGATATTTGGGTGTCCGTGAATCTGAAGACACAGGGACCCCGAAAATGTCCTCCAAGTGGCCCCTGCTCATGTAGGCTAATTCTCCATCATTTAAATACTCTGAATATGACTTTTTAGTGTAAATGACTGATTACTTTGTAGAATTAACAACAAAACAATATGCGGTTACTGTTAATTGGTGGAGGCTCCTCAGAGGAGGAAGGGGAGGACCAATTTCTTACAAATAAAATCATTAGAAACATTTAAAAGTTATAATTTTTAGATAAAACTATGCTAAATATATTCATATGTCACCAAATAATTGATTATAATGAAGGTCTACAGTGAAGGTCTACAGTAACGTCAACAGTACTGTAGCACCATGGTGTAGCCGGAGGACAGCTAGCTTCCGTCCTCTTCTGGCTACATTGAATTCAATACAAAACCTAGGAGGCTCATAGGCCTCACCCCCTAATTATGACCACTTCCGGAGTACGTCCTGCAACCAATCAAAGCTTTTGCAGCATGAATTGACATGTTGTCCATCCAATCACAGAATTATAGTCAGAGAATTAACCTAGTGTTATATTGGGATTGTGCCACAGAGCATTATGGGGGTTCAATGTGTTGAGAAGCTTTGTGACATTGTTGGATAGAGAGGAAAAGTGATATTTGAGCATTTTGGGGATATTATTCAATTCAAATTAGTTTTTTTCAAATTACAGGAGACGGAGGAGGTATATTATACATTATTTTCTTAGTTTTAAAACTACATTTTTGTGTCGAGTTAGTGCAATTTATAAATACAAATTCTACCAGAATGGTAGAATGGCCAACACTGACGAAAATGTTGTGGACGTTTTGTTGAAGAACCCCTTTCATTCTCTGGGCTACACAGAAAAGGTGCAAATTTAAAGCAAAGGTTGACCTCTGACCTCTGTTCAAAACCAACTGGTTTCGAAAGTATAGCTGGTTAAACAGGGAGCCTGTCATCAAAGCCTGTATTGCTCGCCCGCTTTTTGGACAGTCTGAGCCTTGGTGGAATGGTGGGTACAGCGACCTGAAGAACATCGATCGATCAGCTAAACGGCAAAACAAAAGCAGGGAGCATATAAATGCCCACGTCAGATTCAAGCTTCTGGGAAAAAGCTTCGTTGATAGAGGACATGGGGAAAGGGAAAGTTCTGCCAACAAGGGCAACGACAAGGAGCTTTCAGAGGTAATTGCACTTTACAATGTTTTACTTGCTGAACACATCGAACGTTATCGACTGTCTTTTCTGGGAAAACAATTCCAAATGATTAGATAACTTCCATCTCATCATCCAAAAAAATGTTGATTAAAGAGAGATGTTGACGCAGCGCATTTTTCCACGTGCGCTCAAGTAGGCTTTCCACTTTCCTCCGGTATTTACTTAGCAAAGATGATAACACGTAATCACATCGGTTAAAATAATACGTCTTTGACGATTTCTGAAACACACTGTCGTTTCCCTGCGGTCCGCTCCTACACCGTGGGTCTCCCATCCTCCTCCATTTTTCAAGTCACCAGCCTCCACTGCTGTTAATCTATGCCTCTGTCATGCTTATCCATTGGACTTGGCCCTACAAGGAGATCCCACCACTACCACCAATAGGCCTGCTCCAATGTACAGTACATAGGGACTAGTAAGTAAGACGTCTTACGTAATTAGCTACACTCTGTTCTAATACCCTGTTGTGTTGAAGGAACTGGAACGCACCAGACGAAGAATACCTGAAATGTGAAAAACCCAAATAGAATATCTGATCTGTAAGAACATCAGCTCGTTATGTAATGTGCAGAAAATGGTGCTGCATGACACATCCCTGTACGAGTGCTGAACACATTGTAATGGTCGCTGTTCGGTTGGTTTCACTTCATTTGGGTGCTTTGTTCTGTATGAAATGACTTGCGGTGCAAAGCCTGCGCCGAGTCTAATTGGTCATATTTCCACACAGATCTGTCTCTCTCTGCTCTGACTGAATGTCTAATAATAATTATGTAAAGGGATGTGCTTCTTTCCTCATTAACACCATTCCTCTTGGAGATTCCCCGCTATAGCAGCAGCCTAAGCTGGTAATTACACAAACCTTTTCCCCTCTGTATCAACAGGGATCCAAGTTTCCAGTAGAATTGAAAACTGTGGCTCAATGCAATCCTGAAGGCAATTTTCCACCGGCCAAGCTTCTTAAGGCCCTTTATGGACAGCACAATGGACGATTCTGGGAGATTTTTTTTCATCCCAAATCGCCCGTATAATAATTACCACCAGCTATCTTCGTTCTCATATTCATTTAGCTGATATAGCTCACTCTAGCCAATACTTCCCTAAATATTCACAGTGACAATTACAACAAATGGGCAGGAGGAGTGTTTATTCGGGAGCCCACACTTTGTTTTAGAATATGCAAAGATCACTGCATTATAGAGCCGGTGGAGTGTAGGAGTCAGGGGGAGAATCAAACCACATCCTCCACCATGCCTGGATCATATTTTACATAAAGCTGTTATGATTACATTTAAATGGGAGAGGCTGCTGCAGCGAAGCGCCACTGTGACCTTGTGAATACATTTGTAGAGAGCAAGATTGAGTAGGCTACCCCGTGACTGATCTGATCTGATCTGTCTGTCTGTCTGTCTGTCTGTCTGTCTGTCTGTCTGTCTGTCTGTCTGTCTGTCTGTCTGTCTGTCTGTCTGTCTGTCTGTCTGTCTGTCTCACCTGTCGTCCTCCCTGCACTGCACGCGGTCCACATGTGGTCCGACCGTCTTAACGGTCCCTGACAGGAAGGAACCATTACATATTTAGGATCTTAATTTGAGCAACTTTGCTACAGCAGGAAAATAATCCTGCAGCAACAGGAAGTGGGAATTATTATGTGGATTACAATTAATGGACATTTTTGTCCTGGCTGATAGATTTTTCGTTAGGGAAAATCAAGACTGTAAACTCTCCTTCCATACTCACATTAAGCGTCTCCAATCCAAAATTGAATCGGCTGAAATGTATAGAAACGTTTAAACCTTGAATACACAACCATTTTTATTTCCTGCTTTGCAGGAACATTTTCAGCAATAAAAGTGTGACCAAATTAAGATCCTACATCTGTTTACTGCAATGCTGTGGTTTCAGCAGCATCCTTAACACTCTTCCTGTTGAGATTATAATCCATCCATCCTTCCACATCACTATTACAGCATTCTGTAGCTCCATTCACTCTCTGACTTCCCCCCATATCTCACCGAGGACTAGTGTACAGGACAGGCAGACTAAATATCCTTGGCACAGACTTGATTTACATGAAAAGCTACTGCTCACAACAGGGTCACACAATGGAAGAGATGGGCGGTGTGGATGGACTGTTGAACAGGAAGTTGGCCTACAGTGTACATGTTAATCTATAGATCTGTTTTTTTTGCGTGTCAAGAGTTGAACGAGTCATGGCTTGTTGATGACTTGCATTCTATTCCGTCTTGTGTGTAACAGAAGTGGGGCTAGTGAACCGCCTCACTACTGTAATGACCAGTCAGACCACCAGAGAGACTGTGTGCAGCCATCGTCTGCATTGTCCTCAACTTTAACCACTATTTGGTTTTCCATCCTGTTAAAAGCCAAGTAGGACGCTATGGAGGCATCCTCTGCTAGATAGTTAAAACATTCCCATTTGAATCAAATCGATCAAAGTGCAATTATCAATCTTGGAACTGCATATAGATTGGCGTTCCCAGTGCTTACATGCTACCCAACTGTACAGACAACACAATCAATTACACAGGTTAAATGGGAGAAAGAGCCCATGGTTATTGGGTTCAGTTTAAGTACCAAGACCCTGAGGTGTACATTCAGAACAGACCCTTCATATGACCACTATAGGCCAGGAGAACAATGTAACAGCAAGGCTATAGACAATCATTATACCATGACCGCATCTCTGTAGCATCTCTGTGTGGTCTGAGAGGATAAAACAGAATTATGTGTGAGACACATCTACTTACAGAGTCAAAACAGTGCTGAGTGATGACTTCCTGTCTGATATGTCACGGTTGAGCCAATCGCATGTTTAAAGACAGCAGCGGCCCACAATAGGCTCATACATCAGCGAACGGTAGTAGCCTATGAACAGTGAGTGTATTGAAACAACCAGGGGGCGCTGTGGCGCTCACACACATTGTCCTGCTTTCAGTGGTACTTAATGAACATTATATTGTTCCAGTACGTTTCTACTGCACATCATTGATATGAATGAGCCTGATATCCAGATCATGTGCGTGCTGCTGTACTTATTATAAGGAATCACGTGTTGACATTGTGCTTGAACAGATGAGCTTGCTAAAGAATCTGTGCTTTCATTATGGCAAGACTAACTGGAGAAGAGTGTTTATGAAGGTTTCATAGATTGTTACATGAGACCACCGACAGTAACGTGTTGCCAGGTAACCGTCGTGGTTTTAATCACTCGCTCAGTCACGATGTGAAAGCCCCACATTTCATGTGGCATCGATGTTCTGTAGTTTGATATCTACTGTCACCTTGTTATCGTGACACACACTGTATGTATCAACCTAAAGCTGCAGCACAAACAATACAAACACTACTATAGACCTTCTGCTTTCCCATTTCACCCTGCGAGACCCAAACATAGATCCAAATGAGGAAAATGTTTCATTACCCTTCAAAATACCTGGAATACGTCTCAAAGTCTACAGTGAAGAGGCGACTCCGGGATGCTGGCCTTCTAGGCAGAGTTGCAAAGACAAAGAAATATCTCAGACTGGCCAATAAAAATAAAATATTAAGATAGGCAAAAGAACACAGACACTGGACAGAGGAACTCTGCCTACAAGGCCAGCATCCCGGAGTCGCTTCTTCACTGTCGACGTTGAGACTGTTGTTTTGCATAATTATTGAAGCTGCCAGTTGAGGACTTGTGAGGCGTCTGTTTCTCAAACTAGGCACTCTAATGTACTTGTCCTCTTGCTCAGTTGTGCACCAGGGCCTCCCACTCCTCTTTCTACTCTGGTTAGTGCCAGTTTGCGCTGTTCTGTGAAGGGAGTAGTACACAGTGTTGTACAAGATCTTCAGTTTCTTGGTAATTTCTCGAATGGAATAGCCTTCATTTCTCAGAACAAGAATAGACTGACGAGTTTCAGAAGAAAGTGCTTTGTTTCTGGCCATTTTGAGCCTGTAATCGAACCCACAAATGCTGATGCTCCAGATACTCAACTGGTCTAAAGAAGGCCAGTTTAGTTGCTTCTTTAATCAGCACGTTTTCTAATAATCAATTAGCCTTTTAAAATCATAAACTTGGATTAGCTAACACAACGTGCCATTGAAACACGAGTGATGGTTGCTGATAATGGGCCTCTGTGTGCCAAAATGTAGATATTCCATAAAAAATCTGCCACTTCCAGCTACAATAGTCATTTACAACATTAACAATGTCTACACTGTATTTCTGATCAATTTGATGTTATTTTAATGGACTTTTATTTTTCAATAAAAAGGACATTTCTAAGTGACCTCAAACTTTTGAACAGTGGCGTATCTTTTTGAAAGAATCAACTATTCTGGGAGTTTTCCTATGTGTGTGTGTGTGTGTGTGTGTGTGTGTGTGTGTGTGTGTGTGTGTGTGTGTGTGTGTGTGTGTGTGTGTGTGTGTGTGTGTGTGTGTGTGTGTGTGTGTGTGTGTGTGTGTGTGTGTGTGTGTGTGTGTGTGTGTGTGTGTGTGTGTGTGTGTATGTATGTATGTGTGTATGTGTGTATGTGTGTATGTATGTATGTATGTATGTATGTAAGTTACTTTCAGTAATATTTGGTTGTCCTTTCTGGCTTCATCTGGAGAGAGAACCTCCTATCTTACTCCTTTACCATATAACGAATGGTCGTCACGGCAGCATTCTGACCTCACAATCCATACGTTTTTAAAAGACATATTCATTTCTGTTATTTTGATGTGTAGAGGAGGCATCGAATTTACTCTTGAAGTATTTGGTTGTGCATATTTTCAGAATATTGGAAGGAAAACAATCCCTCTACCGTTTCTATCAGTATATTAATGTAACCCTGTGAGTCAGATCAAACCCTTTTCTATCAGTATATTAATGTAACCCTGTGTGTCAGATCAAACCCTTTTCTATCAGTATATTAATGTAACCCTGTGTGTCAGATCAAACCCTTTTCTATCAGTATATTAATGTAGCCCTGTGTGTCAGATCAAACCCTTTTCTATCAGTATATTAATGTAACCCTGTGTGTCAGATCAAACCCTTTTCTATCAGTATATTAATGTAGCCCTGTGAGTCAGATCAAACCCGTTTCTATCAGTATATTAATGTAGCCCTGTGTGTCAGATCAAACCCTTTTCTATCAGTATATTAATGTAACCCTGTGTGTCAGATCAAACCCGTTTTAATGTAACCCTGTGTGTCAGATCAAACCCGTTTCTATCAGTATATTAATGTAACCCTGTGTGTCAGATCAAACCCTTTTCTATCAGTATATTAATGTAACCCTGTGAGTCAGATCAAACCCTTTTCTATCAGTATATTAATGTAGCCCTGTGTGTCAGGTGAAACCTTTCAGCCCAATGTTGTGTTTCTTCAACATTTCCAAAGTGACCTCTATCTCAGGTTTAGATTGTTTGTTTCCCTCTGTATTTTGTTCTTCATAATCATGACATATTAGAGAAGACAGGAAAAAAGATTTCACGTAATGGCCTACAACATATGCTTGTGTCGGGGACTAGTTGGATGTGAGATGAGTGGACCATGTTTCTACCGTTTCAGAGGCTGCTGATGCCAACATGTATCCTACTGACACAACAATACTACATAGAGGTGCATGTGGGTCGAAGGAGATGAACTAGGTAGTGCTGAAGGAGATGAACTAGGTAGTGATGAAGGAGATGAACTAGGTAGTGATGAAGGAGATGGACTAGGTAGTGATGAAGGAGATGAACTAGGTAGTGATGAAGGAGATGAACTAGGTAGTGATGAAGGAGATGAACTAGGTAGTGATGAAGGAGATGAACTAGGTAGTGATGATGGAGATGAACTAGGTAGTGATGAAGGAAATGAACTAGGTAGTGATGAAGGAGATGGACTAGGTTGTGATGAAGGAGATGGACTAGGTAGTGATGAAGGAGATGGACTAGGTAGTGATGAAGGAAATGAACTATGTAGTGATGAAGGAGATGAACTAGGTAGTGATGAAGGAGATGAACTAGGTAGTGATGATGGAGATGAACTAGGTAGTGATGAAGGAAATGAACTAGGTAGTGATGAAGGAGATGGACTAGGTAGTGATGAAGGAGATGAACTAGGTAGTGATGAAGGAGATGAACTAGGTAGTGATGAAGGAGATGAACTAGGTAGTGATGAAGGAGATGAACTAGGTAGTGATGAAGGAGATGAACTAGGTAATGATGAAGGAGATGAACTAGGTAGTGATGAAGGAGATGAACTAGGTAGTGTTGGATAGGATTATTTTTTTAGATTAGGAAGCAATTTAGGAAACATTGCATTTTTGCATCTTTGTGTCTCACAGTGTTACAAAATAGCAGTGGGGTGAAACCAGTGGAAGAGAAGTCTCTTCCCCGTCTCGCCTATCTTAGGGAGCCTCGTGTCCAGTAACCAACAGTGTAGTGTGTCTCTAAGCAAAAACAGCCTCAACTTCACCAGCTAGAGGTGTCAGCTAGTGGCTTGCAGGCAGCTCCTGTACTGTACATCTATAGGAGGTAGAAGAGTCTCTATAGATTTATACTGTGTGCCAGAGCACTGCAGCCGGGCAGAATTATGAGGGATGCAAATAATGCAGGCTGGAAGGATGAAAGGATGACACACACACACACACACACACACACACACACACACACACACACACACAGACTCAGCAGACACAGACACACACACACACACACACACACACACACACACACACAAGCACACAGACACAGACACACACACACACAGACACACACACACACAGACACACACAGACACACACACACACACACACACACACACACACACACACACACACAGAGAGAGAGAACGGATGAGAGGCTGGGGTGTTTGACCTACATACAAATGGGACAAAAAGCCTTCCCTGGAACCTGTGGGTGAAATGAAACACCATTCTTTCAACCCCAGAGGGAACAGAGCAAATTCATTGTGATTGAATGAGGTTTGACCTCCGGAAGCAAATCAGTGTCAGGCTAGACGACGTGTTTAGGGTCTTTAGAAAGAGGCGTGCTAACAAGGACAGATTAGTTGGCGCTACAATAAGCATGGTGGTGGAGGAGCACTCAGACAGGAACACACGGCAGGCACGCTCCATCACACACACACCCCTACACTAGCAATATGACACACCTTTAAAATACATATGGAGACTGCAGGGACACGGGAGCACATGAGAGACTCACATACAGAGACATTCATGCACACACACAAAGAGAAACAGTTATACACAGACACACCGCACACACACACACACACAATGTACACACCGTACACACACAGACACACACTGTACTATAGCACACAGACACCCCGTACACGCACACAGACACCCCGTACACACACACACAGACACACCGTACACACACACAGACACCCCGTACACACACACAGACACACCGCACACACACACACACTACTATAACACACAGACACCCCGTACACACACACAGACACACCGTACACACACACACCATACTCACACACAGACACCCCGTACACACACACAGACACACCGTACACACACACACACACACATCGTACACACACACACATCGTACTCACACACACACACACCGTACTCACACACACACACCGTACTCACACACAGACACACCGTACACACACAGACACATCGTACACACACACAGACACACCGTACACACACACACCGTACTCACACACAGACACCCCGTACACACACACAGACACACCGTACACACACACATCGTACTCACACACACACATCGTACTCACACACACACATCGTACTCACACACACACACACCGTACTCACACACACACACCGTACTCACACACAGACACACCGTACTCACACACAGACACACTGTACACACACACAGACACATCGTACACACCGTACACACACAGACACACACTGTACTATAACACACAGACACCCCGTACACACACACAGACACCCCGTACACACACACAGACAATATACACAGAGACAGACACACCGTACACACACAACATACAGGTACAAACTGGTGCACAAATGCAAACACACACACACACACCATACACACACACCACCATACACACACACACACACACACACACACACACACAGACACACACACACGATACACACACACAGTAGCCTACATGTATGCTCTTACACATTTAAATAAATGGCAGCATCCGGGTGACAGAACAAACCTGGTCCTGAATCGTATTCAGTAGAATGATCATTGAACATTCCCTCTCTCTCTCTCTCTCTCTCTCTCTCGCTCTCCCTTTCCCCCTTTCAATACATACCATTTGTCCAGACAAAAATTTTCCTGCCAATTCTGCCCCACCAATGCACCATGATGAGCTTGCCTCTATGGCTCAGTGCTGGAAACCCACAGAACAGACAGAGGAGGCTACTTACCAGGACCGTCATGCACAGAATTCTAATTTAAGCTGCTCCACGTTGCCAAGGAAATCCAAAATGCCTCAGAGAGCAGGGCAGAGATTGAAGAGGCCATTGAAAGGAGGATTCAAAGGGAGAAATGGGATACCCGAGGCGAGATAAAAGGAGGTGAGTCCCCGGTGAGGAGCATGGGAGATGCCTGGATCCTCCAGATGCTCTAAATCCACCTCCACTGATAGGCTTGCATGTAAACACAGGCTCCAGTGTCTCAGACACTCTAACATACATGCTGCACCGAGCTGAGTGAGACAGAGAGTGGGAGAGGGGAGAGAGGGAGAGGGGAGAGAGATAGAGAGGAGATAGATAGAGAGGAGAGAGATAGAGGGAGGGGCTGCTGCTGAGCAAGGTGCAGGGAGGAGCTGCAATGCATTGGGAGGGAGGGAGGGAGGGAGGGAGGGAGGGAGGGAGGGAGGGAGGGAGGGAGGGAGGGAGGGAGGGAGGGAGGGAGGGAGGGAGGGAGGGAGGGAGGGAGGGAGGGAGGGAGGGAGGGAGGGAGGGAGGGAGGGAGGGAGGGAGGGAGGGTTGAACGTCCCCATTTCCAGCTTGATTCAAATTAGCTGGGGAGCTGCAGAAAGAGGGTTGTGAAAGACAGAATGTGAAAAATAAAAGTGAAAAATAAAATGAATAATGGAATATGGGGATAGAGGAAGATGGGGATAGAGGAAGATCAAAAAAGGATATGTAGAAGAGGGTGAGAGATGGAAAGAAAGAGGGAAGGGGTAGGGAGACAGAGGGAGGGAGGAAGGTAGGTAGGGAGACAGAGAGGGAGGGAGGAAGGTAGATACGGAGACAGAGAGGGAGGTAGGGAGACAGAGAGGAGACAGAGAGGGAGGTAGGGAGACAGAGAGGGGGAGGAAGGTAGGTAGGGAGACAGAGAGGGAGGGATGGAGACAGAGAGGGAGGGAGGGAGACAGAGAGGGAGGTAGGGAGACAGAGAGGGAGGGAGGAAGGGGGTGCTATCTTAAAACAAGGAAGGGGTAAGACAGGGGCAACAATGTAACAAATGAACTTCTATATCCCCACACTTTACTGTAGGGATGTGAGTGTGGATGAGTGTGTTAACGGGAGGAATATGAGCATGTCATTCTATTAATGGAGTGGGAATGAGTGTGTTAATGGGAGGAATATGAGCATGTCATTGTATTAGTGGAGTGGAGATGAGTGTGAGATATGAGCATGTCATTGTATTAGTGGAGTGGGGATGAGTGTGTTAACGGAGGAATTTAAGTGGGAGAGTGTTTTAATATGAGCATGTCATTGTATATTAGTGGAGTGGAGATGAGTGTGTTAACGGGAGGAATATGAGCATGTCATTGTATTAGTGGAGTGGGGATGAGTGTGTTAACGGGAGGAATATGAGCATGTCATTGTATTAGTGGAGTGGGGATGAGTGAACGTGTGTTAATGAGTGAACGGAATATGAGCATGTCATTGTATTAGTGGAGTGGGGATGAGTGTGTTAATGGGAGGAATATGAGCATGTCATTGTATTAACAGAGAAAGAAAAGAGGAGAAGAAGAGATTAGTGCTCTGGCGCTGGGTTTTATTCCGCGCCCCAGACTCCTCCATCATTTCCTGTCACTAGTGGATGATGAATGCTACCTATTATACATAGAACAGTAATCATGAGGCACGTGGACCTTTGGAGTGTGACAGGAAGGCAGGCAGGCAGATCACTGAAGTGCTGCCTGGGAGGCAATGAGAGACACAGGGTTCTTTGGATGAAGGGTGGGTGGTTGTGGGTAGTTTTGGGGCACACAGACTGGTAGGGATTGATAAAAGAGATTCAGGGCAGTGTGTGTTTGTTTGAGATTAACATTCAAATTACCAGGGGGTTGGTTGGTTGGTTGGTACAGTAGGAGGCGGGTATTGATGGCAAGGGGGTTAGGGAGCATGTTTATGATAGTTGGTGTTGGGAGTTTGAGGTTGAGGTGTTGTGTGGGGGGTAGATATGTCTACAACACATTGGATGAAGGCTTTTTGGCAGAGGTTTTGGAGGGCGGGTGGAGTTTGTAGAGAAACATAAACAGTATAGTAAACATCAGCACTATTATAAACACTAGGGTAAATATCAACATAAAACAAACACAAACACTAGGGTAAATATCAACCCAAACATAAACACTAGAGTAAACATCAGCACAAATATAAACACTATAGTAAACATCAGCACAAATATAAACACTAGGGTAAATATCAGCACAAATATAAACACTAGAGTAAACATCAGCACAAATAAAACACTAGAGTAAACATAATTACAAATATAAACACTAGAGTAAACATCAGCACAAATATTAACACTAGAGTAAACATCAGCCCAAATATAAACACTAGGGTTAATATCAGCACAAATATAAACACTAGGGTAACTAGTGTAAACATCAACATAAACACTGGTGTAAACATCAACACAAACATAAACACAAACACCAGTGTAAACATCAACAGAAACAGAAACACTGGTGTAAACATCAACACAAACAAACACTAGTGTAAACATCAACAGAAACACTAGTGCAAACATCAACACAAACACCAGTGTAAACATCAACAGAAACACCAGTGTAAACATCAACATCAACAGAAACACTGGTGTAAACATCAACACAAACACCAGTGTAAACATCAACAGAAACATAAACACTGGTGTAAACATCAACACAAACAAACACTAGTGTAAACATCAACATAAACACTGGTGTAAACATCAACACAAACAAACACTAGTGTAAACAGAAACATAAACACTGGTGTAAACATCAACACAAACAAACACTAGTGTAAACAGAAACATAAACACTGGTGTAAACATCAACACAAACACTGGTGTAAACATCAACACAAACATAAACACAAACACCCGTGTAAACATCAACAGAAACACTGGTGTAAACATCAACAGAAACACTGGTGTAAACATCAACACAAACAAACACTGGTGTAAACATCAACACAAACATAAACACAAACACCAGTGTAAACATCAACACAAACATAAACACTAGTGTAAACATCAGCAGAAACACTAGTGTAAACATCAACACAAACAAACACTAGTGTAAACATCAGCAGAAACACTAATGTAAACATCAACAGAAACAAACACTAGTGTAAACATCAGCAGAAACCATCTAAAAGTGCCAGTGTATTCAGTGGCTGAGAGACACACTTTCCTCACAGCCAGCCTTCAGACCCCACAGTTCACTACAGAATAAATGTCAGTTTATGTATGGAGCTATATGTAGATATTACCTTCTAGATGATCTGGTTTGCAAACTGCACTGTGGCTGTTTGATAGTGTCAATAATAAATCATGGTTTATAGACCGTCAGAAGTCTAACGATATAAACATATCTAATCTAATGGGAATATAACTAGAGGAAGAATTGCAATCAGAATGTCATGAACATTTCAACTCCAAACTCTTTATTAGAATCTAATAGACGTTCTGCTTTGCTACAGTATCAAGCAGAGACGTAGAGTAAGAGAGGTGCTACATTACATGGTATGTAATTATGCTGTTTTATAAAGTAAATCATAAATGGCCACCGTGGTGTACCTTCGACCCCTCAAATTCAAATCTGGACATGGAAGCCACATCGTTCCACTGCTTCTTTATGTTTTCCTCGTGTAATCAGGGACTGATTTAGACCAGGCACACCAGGTGGGTGCAATTCAGTTTCAGGTTGAACAGATATCCTGTCACGTCTGCTCCCGCTCCCCCTCTCTGGCGCTCAAGGTCGCCAGGCTGCTCATTGTTACGCACACCTGTCACCAGGGAATTTTTTTATGTCTTTTTTATTTTTGGAGGGCTGACGTCGGGTCCGGGTGCCTCTGCCCCAGCAACTGGGGATGCCTCAGCTGCCTCGTCAGGCTCACAAGCCTCAGCCAGCTCGTCGGGCTCCCACGCCTCAGTTGGCTCGTCAGGCTCCCATGCCTCAGCCAACTCGTCAGGCTCCCACGCCTCAGCCAGCTCGTCAGGCTCCCACGCCTGAGCCGGCTCGTCGGCTCCCACGCCTCAGCCGGCTCGTCGGGCTCCCACGCCCAGCCGGCTCGTCAGGCTCCCACGCCTCAGCCGGCTCGTCAGGCTCCCCACGCCTCAGCCGGCTCGTCAGGCTCCCACGCCCAGTCGGCTCGTCAGGCCCTCGCCTCACGCCTTAAGCCGGCTCAGCCTGCCCTCAGGCTCCCACGCCTCAGCCGGCTCGTCAGGCTCCCACGCCCAGCCGGCTCGTCAGGCCCCACGCTCAGCCGGCTCGTCCAGGCTCCCCAAGCCTCAGCCGGCCTCGTCAGGCCCCACGCCTCAGCCGGCTCGTCCAGGGCTCCCACGCCTCAGCCGGCTCGTCCAGGCTCCCACGCCTCAGCCGGCTCGTCCAGGCTCCTCAGCGCCTCAGCCGGCTCGTCAGGCTCCCACGCCTCAGCCGGCTCGTCAGGCTCCCACGCCTCAGCCGGCTCGTCAGGCTCCCACGCCTCAGCCGGCTCGTCAGGGCCCCACGCCTCAGCCGGCTGGCCAGGCTCTACGCCAGCCGGCTCGTCAGGCCCTACGCCCAGCCGGCTCGTCAGGCTCCCACGCCTCAGCCAGCTTGTCAGGCTCCCACGCCTCAGCCAGCTCGTCAGGCTCCTACGCCTCAGCCAGCTCGTCGGGCTCCCCAAGCCTCAGCTGGCTTAAGAGGCTCACAAGCCTCAGCCTGCTCGTCGGGCTCCCACGCCAGCCGGCCGGGGCTTCCACGCCCTCAGCCGGCTCACCCAGGTAGGACGCCAAGGTGGCGCCCTTAGAGGGGGTTACTGTCACGTCTGCTCCCTCTCTCCCTCTCTGGTGCTCGAAGGTCGCCAGGCTGCTCATCATTACACACACCTGTCACCATCATTAAGCGCACCAGCGCTTCCTCGGACTCACCTGGACTCCACCACGCCATTGATTGCCTCCCTTATATCTGTCACTTCCTGTTTCATTCCTGTGTTTGCATTGATGTTGTTTTATTTCTCATCTCCAGACGCTGTTCATGTTTATTTTCATGTCTATTTATCATTAAATCCTCATCCTGTCCTTGCTTCCCGTCTCCCAGCGTCTGGTTACGGAACCGGTCCATATCCAGCAGTATTCCAGATTTGAATTGCCCTGCTATCGATTATCACAAGTCTAATGGTGTAAACATGTCTGATGTGATGGGAACATGAGGGGGATAAATGAAATGAAACTCCAAAATCTTTTTTTTTCAGATCTTATCGACTGGTCACGGTAGTTCTTCACTATCGATTAGACATGCACATTATAAGCTGTACTGAGTATAAGAGTCATACACTGAGTACACAAAACATTAAGGACACCTGCTCCTTCCATGACATAGACAGACCAGATGAAAGCTGTAATCCCTTATTGATGTCACTTGTTAAATCCACTTCAACCAGTGTAGCCTTGAGACATGGATTGTGAATGTGTGCCATTCAGAGGGTGAATGGGAAAGACGAAAAACCTAGGCGCCTTTTGTGTCAGAACTGCAACATCGTTAGGTTGTTCACACTCCACAGTTTCCTGTGTATCAAATCAAATTGTATTTGTCACATGTGCCGAATACAACAGACCTTACCGTGAAAAGCTTACTTACAAGCCCTTAACCATCAGTGCAGTTTAAATAAAATAGATTTAAGAAAATATTTACTAAATAAAATACAGTAAAAATAAAAATAGTACAAAATAGTTACAGAATCAAATAACAATAATGAGTCTGTATACAGAATGGTCCACCACCCAAAGGACATCAAGCCAACTTGACACAACTATGGGAAGCATTGGAGTCAACATGGGTCAGCATCCCTGTGGAACGCTTTCAACACCTTGTAGAGTCCCTGTGGAACGCTTTCAACACCTTGTAGAGTCCCTGTGGAACGCTTTCAACACCTTGTAGAGTCCCTGTGGGAACGCTTTCAACACCTTGTAGAGTCCCTGTGGAACGCTTTCAACACCTTGTAGAGTCCCTGTGGAACGCTTTCAACACCTTGTAGAGTCCCTGTGGAACGCTTTCAACACCTTGTAGAGTCCCTGTGGAACGCTTTCAACACCTTGTAGAGTCCCTGTGGAACGCTTTCAACACCTTGTAGAGTCCCTGTGGAACGCTTTCAACACCTTGTAGAGTCCCTGTGGAACGCTTTCAACACCTTGTAGAGTCCCTGTGGAACGCTTTCAACACCTTGTAGAGTCCCTGTGGAACGCTTTCAACACCTTGTAGAGTCCCTGTGGAACGCTTTCAACACCTTGTAGAGTCCCTGTGGAACGCTCAACACCTTGTAGAGTCCCTGTGGAACGCCAACACCTTGTAGAGTCCCTGTGGAACGCTTTCAACACCTTGTAGAGTCCCTGTGGAACGCTTTCAACACCTTGTAGAGTCCCTGTGGAACGTTTTCAACACCTTCTAGAGTCCCTGTGGAACGTTTTCAACACCTTGTAGAGTCCCTGTGGAACGTTTTCAACACCTTGTAGAGTCCCTGTGGAACGCTTTCAACACCTTGTAGAGTCCCTGTGGAACGCTTTCAACACCTTGTAGAGTCCCTGTGGAACGCTTTCAACACCTTGTAGAGTCCCTGTGGAACGCTTTCAACACCTTGTAGAGTCCCTGTGGAACGCTTTCAACACCTTGTAGAGTCCCTGTGGAACGCTTTCAACACCTTGTAGAGTCCCTGTGGAACGCTTTTCAACACCTTGTAGAGTCCCTGTGGGACCTTTCAACACCTTGTAGAGTCCCTGTGGAACGCTTTCAACACCTTTGTAGAGTCCCTGTGGAACGTTTCAACACCTTGTAGAGTCCCTGTGGAACGTTTTCAACACCTTGTAGAGTCCCTGTGGAACGCTTTCAACACCTTGTAGAGTCCCTGTGGAACGCTTTCAACACCTTGTAGAGTCCCTGTGGAACGCTTTCAACACCTTGTAGAGTCCCTGTGGAACGTTTTCAGCACCTTGTAGAGTCCCTGTGGAACACACCTTGTAGAGTCCCTGTGGAACGTTTTCAACACCTTGTAGAGTCCCTGTGGAACGTTTCAGCACCTTGTAGAGTCCCTGTGGAACGCTTTCAACACCTTGTAGAGTCCCTGTGGAACGTTTTCAACACCTTGTAGAGCCCCTGTGGAACAGCACCTTGTAGAGTCCCTGTGGAACGCTTTCAACACCTTGTAGAGTCCCTGTGGAACGCTTTCAACACCTTGTAGAGTCCCTGTGGAACGTTTTCAGCACCTTGTAGAGTCCCTGTGGAACATTTTCAACACCTTGTAGAGTCCCTGTGGAACGCTTTCAACACCTTGTAGAGTCCCTGTGGAACGCTTTCAACACCTTGTAGAGTCCCTGTGGAACGTTTTCAACACCTTGTAGAGTCCCTACCCCGATGAATTGAGGCTGTTCTGAGGGTAAAAGGGGGGAGGGTTGCAACTCAATATTAGGAAGGTGTTCCTGATGTTTGCTTGGTACAGTCAGTGTACTCAGCTCTACTGTGTATGAGACATATAGTATGAGACATATATAGTATGAGACATATATAGTATGAGACATATATAGAATGAGACATATATAGTATGAGACATATATAGAATGAGACATATATAGTATGAGACATATACAGTATGAGACATATATAGAATGAGACATATATAGTATGAGACATATACAGTATGAGACATATATAGTATGAGACATATATAGTATGAGACATATATAGTATGAGACATATATAGAATGAGACATATATATAGTATGAGACA